>NC_091963.1:8163783-8233783 GCF_031021105.1 Erythrolamprus reginae
ATTTTATTATTTTGTTTATTATTTTTCAAAAGCACATTTGCTGTTTGAAATGCCCTGTGCTCTCTTCTATCTCCTGCTGTTCAGCCTGCCCACTTCTTCCTATCTCTGCTTTCTCTCTCCAGATAATGTTTTCCTATTCCATTCAAATACCAGCCTTCTCTCCTCTGGCCCACATCACAAACTGCGTTAAATAACATTTTTTAAAAAAATAAATAAATCATAAAAATGCAAATCTAGTAAAAGAAATAAAAAATAATTTCTCATTTACAATTCTACCAAACAGCTTTCAAACAGTATCTGCCTCTTCTCCCTATTCAAGTGCATCGAATGTTGCCGTGCCTATAATAGAAACATAAAGCAGTAGAAACATTGATAGTAGAGACAGACATAGATTAATTACAGGTACAGCGGTTATTTGTTTTAATTATTGGATTGTTACATGCTGTTTTTATCATTGTTGTTAGCTGCCCCGAGTCTACGGAGAGGGGCGGCATACAAATCCAATAAATAAATAAAATAAATAAATAAAATCCTTGAATTATGACCACATTCTCTGCTCCAGCCCACGTTATGATACATACGGGGACGAATGTGATTGAATGATTTTAATGATAGGGTTTTTTAGATCTGTTAAATTGATTTAGGCATGTTTAATGGATTTAGTTTTTAAATTGGCTTAGTTTTAATCTTTGGTTTCTACTGCTTTATCTTAAATACCGTATTTTTCAGAGTATAAAACACACTGGAATATAAGATGCACCTTAGTTTTTGTTGTGATTCCTTCTGAGGCCCCTCAGGGAACGGCTGATCCTCTGCCGGCTTCCTGCTCAGAGGGGGAGGATGAGGAACAGGAGGTTCAGGCAGACAGGGAGGAGGAATCTCAGGCTGAGGGAGAGGGAGGACAGCCAGAGTCCCCCGAGAGGGAGCTCTCCCCAGCAAGCAGCCTGGATTCCTTAGATGAAAATGCACAAGCAATAATCGATCTCCGGCAGAGAAGAGCAACACAACGAAGGGGACAATTAGCCAGGTACTTTCAGCACTAAAGAGGCAACAGCTGGGTTTGGGTGTGGTGCTCTCTGGAAAGGCTGAAAAGGCAGACCCACCCTTCCTGGCTTGTGGAGTATTATCTTTGGGAGTCCTGGGACCTGGCTGTGATCTTTGGCGTCTTGGAATTCTGGTTTGTGACTTTGAATACTGAAACCTTGGGGGGAAAAGGTGTGGGTCTTATTCTCTACAGTGGTGGGTGTGCCAGCAAGAAGTCTGCTGTATTGTCTGGCCGTCAGGACTCTGCTGTGAAGCCTCATAGCCTGCCTGTTGGGAAGAACAGGTTTTTCTCTGTGTTTATTTTTTCAAACTATAAAGTGCTTTTGCTTTTACCAGCGTGTCTGGCTGCTTTTTCCAGTTGGTGTTGAAGTCTGGGGGCACCCAGACAGAACAGTTTTCAGGGAAGAAAACAGGGAAAAGAATCTGCTTACCTGGTATTCATCTGGCTAGCGTCCTTAGCCAGGACATTATTTCATCCCCTAGTAAAAAAACTTTATTCGAAGAGATGAAAGAGCTTGCAAGCCAGTAGGAGCTGGGAACCTCATTAGCATCTGTTTAGGGCTGGAAAGAAACTTATTCGGAGCAAGTTAGAGGAATGAAAAAAACCCAGCAAAGACTTAGGGCTTGGAAAACATTCTTTGCAGAGAGAAACAATGAAAGAGCCTGCAAAGTAAGAGCTGGGAAGATTGTTAGCAGCTAGTTAGGGCTGAAAAAAGTCTACATTCAGAGTATAAGATGCACCCAAATTATCAGCCTCTTTTAGGGAGGAAAAAGGTGCATCTTATACACTGAAAAATATGGTATTTATTTTTATGTGGTAAGCCACCCTAAGTCTCTGGAGAAGGGCGGCCTAGAAATTGAAATAACAAACAAATAAACAAATAATAAATTTAGGACCAGAATTTCTATCCATAAGCAGGGAGGTTATTGAGTGATATTATGACATTTCTCCCCTCCTACCTGTTTGTAAAGCAAATCACTGCCCTTGACTAAGTGTAAGCGAATTCTATTCTAGCTTCCTACATTGACTTTGCTTATTGGAAGCCGGATGGGAAAAGCACAAATGTTGATCACATAGCTCCAGGATGCTCCAACCATCATAAATACATGACAAATTTTGACAAGGACCAAAATTTTGATTATGTGACCATGATCTCACATCCCCCCCCCCCAAACCAGGCCATTGTTAACTTCAAAGAGTAGCTAGGTGAATGGTTGCAAGTCAAGGATGATCTGTTCCTAAGGTGGTGAAGATCACTGGCAGATGAATATCCTTTATTACAGTGGTTCTCAACTTTTCTACTGCCGCGACTCCTTAATACAGTTCCTCGTGTTGTGGTGACCCCCAACCACAAGTCCAGCATCAATTCTCCCAACAGAGCTTTAAGCTGATTGGCAGGAAGGTCAGAAGGACACGCCCACTGTAAGCGCCTGATTGGTCGGATTGTAAAAATATGTCCCAAGGTGCCAGAATAGAAGCTTTAGTTCCTAACACTACTGGGAATTTTTCTGTTCCCATGGTCTTAGGTGACTCCTGTGAAACGATCGTTTTACCCGACCCCCAGGTTGAGAACCATTGTCTTATTAGCTACAATATGTGGCAACTCCTAAGAAGGATGTCAGAGCAGCAATTCATGACTAATAAACTTTGGGGAAAGTAAAGGACTACCAATTTTTTTATTTCCACACTGTGGGCATGGCTTATGCAGGACACCCTGCATTTTCTTTCAAAATCTTTTAGTGCAAAATGGGTGCTCTGGGGTGGAGCTCCATTTTTGCTACCCCACTGCCTTCCTCCCTATACGGGCAGTAGCCCGCCCCTGCTCATGGGTGAGTGGGGTCCTTAACATGGGATCTGTGTATAGATTTCAAGAGGGTCCTGATATCACTGTGATGCTTGTTTAATAACTGCAGTTATTCACTTAACAACGGTGGGAAGAAAAGTTGTAAAACGGGGCAAAATTCCCTGGAAATATTGGGGTCTGCAGTGGCTGTATATCAACCATCTTGGATAATTTAGTTCAGTGTTTCCCAACTTGGGTGACTTTTAAGATGTGTGGACTTCAACTCCCAGAATTCCCCAGCCAACATGGGGGATTCTGGGAGTTGAAGTCCACGCAATCTTAAAGTTGCTGAAGGGGAGAAAACACCGATTTAGTTAATGCTTCTGAGACTCAAAGCCCGTACAGCATTCTTTTTGTTATGTTTTTCTTTTTAAAAAAATATCAGCTATGAAGAAACAACTACAGAAAGAGGAATTAGCTTTTGCATTATCTTGGTAGATATTTAGTTTTTTTGGGGGGGGGAGGTTGTACATGGAACAAAATAGCTGCGTCTTCCTTTCCCTCATTAACTTCTCAAATAACTGCTCTCCCCGACAGAGGTTTTTCCCCACCCTTCTGCCCTTGATATATGCATGCAATTCCCATTCGAGTTATCCCAGCATTCTGGCAGGAGAACAGACCCCTATTAGAAGAGGTGGCAGGAAAGAACAACGCCGTGATTAAATGCAAAATTGAAATTATAATGAAAATTGGGGCACTGAAAAGAAATTTAATTAAGTAAGCAACTGCAAATCAAACAGAAATGTATTCATTATTTAATCAAGTAGTGAAGTGCAAAATTTCTTCTAATCAGGAAAAGTCTCCGAGAGCAGATAAAGGACCGGTGAAATCAAGGAACAATTTCAAAGCCGAAGGAAAATACCAGCTATACCCACACACAAAGGAACATTTGTCTAAAAAACAAAAGGTTAGCAAGGGAAGCATTTCTTGCTATGTTCTTCTCTCTCTTTCTCTCTCTCTCTCTCTCTCTCTCTCTCTCTCCCTCTCGCTCTCTCTCTCTCTCTCTCCCTCTCCCTCTCTCTCCCTTTCCCTCTCTCTCTCTCTCTCTCCCTCTTCCTCTCCCTCTCCCTCTCTCTCTCTCTCTCATTTTAAGCCCAAACGTCAAGACAGCAGTGATTAGCTGAGCTTGATCAGAGTCTAGGGTGATTTTTAAAATATAAAATGCATAATGCAGGTGAATGGAGCTGACTCTTGTTGCCTGGATGAGTCAAAAACGCAATCCTTGTGCAGTGAGCCCCCCCTAAGATTGCGGGGTTTTTTAAAAGACCAATTTTGCTTCGGTGTCTTTCCCATAGCAACTGGTTAAGTCTGCTGCGGGTTTTCAACCTTGGCACCTTTAAGACCTGTGGACTTCAACTCCCAGAATCCTCCATGCATGGCTGGGGAATTCTGGGAGTTGAAGTCTACCGGTCTTAAAGCTGGCAAGGTTGAAAAGACCCCTGCTGCCTTGTCTGTTAGCAACTAAGGAGGTTTGCAAGTGGGGGAGGGGAACCCAAACCCTCCCCCAAAGATTATACAGTGATACCTTGTCTTACAAACTTAATTGGTTCCGGGACAAGGTTTGTAAGGTGAAAAGTTTGTAAGATGAAACAATGTTTCCCATAGGAATCAATGGAAAAGGGATTAATGTGTGCAAGCCCAAAACTCACCCATTTTGCCAGCCGAAGTGCCCGTTTTTGCACTGCTGAGATTCCCCTGAGGTTCCCCTCCATAGGAAACCCCACCTCCGGACTTCTGTGTTTTTGTGATGCTGCAGGGGAATTCCCAGCAGGGGAATCCCAGCAGCAAAAAAACGGGTGCTTCACTGTCAACGGAAGTCCGGAGATGGAGTTTCCCAGCGAGGGGAGCCTCAGTGAAATTGCAGCATCGCAAAAACACGGAAGTCCTGGAAACCCCACCTCCTGACTTCCCTTGTGATGTTGTGATTTTGCTGAGGCTCCCCTCACTGGGAAACCCCACCTCCAGACTTCCGTTGCCAGAGAAGCACCCGTTTTTGCACTGCTGGGATTCTTTTGCAGCATGACAAAAACACGGAAGTCCAGAGGTGGAGTTTCCCATGGAGGGGAGCCTCAGGGGAATCCCAGCAGTGCAAAAACAGGCACTTCGCTGGCAACAGAAGTCCAGATCCGGGGCATCCCAGTGGCGGTGGCTTGGGTTTGTAAGGTGGAAGAAGAGGCAAAAAAATCTTAACCCCCGGGTTTGTATCTTGAAAAGTTTGTATGACGAGGAGTTTGTAAGACGAGGTATCACTGTATCTTCATCCCTTTCTCAACAGTAGTAACTGTGAGAGGGATCTTGGAGTCCTAGCAGACAACCATTTAAATATGAGCCAGCTGTGTGCAGTAGCTGCCAAAAAACCCAACACAGTTCTAGGCTGCATTAACAGAGGGATAGAATCAAGATCACGCGAAGTGTTAATACCACTTTATAAGGCCTTGGTATAAGGCCACACTTGGAATACTGCATTCAGTTTTGGTCGCCACGATACAAAAAGGATCTTGAAACTCTAGAAAAAGTGCAGAGAAGAGCAACAAAGATGATTAGGGGACTGGAAGCTAAAACATATGAAGAACAGTTGTAGGAAATGGACATGGCTGGCTTAACTCCGTTGTTCTGTTCGGGTCCTTTAGAACAAAGTTTGAAACCGTGTAAAAAAAAAAAATCCCTGCATATCTGAAACTTGAAATTACATGACTTTGTCTCATTTGAGGGGTTATTTCTAAGGGGGGGGGGGTTGCCCAGGAGGTGTGCAAGCTTTGATCCCACCCGTCCTGACTGTGTGCAATTTATTTTATTTATTTATTTTATTTAATTAATTAGATTTGTATGCCGCCCCTCTCCATAGACTCGGGGCAGCTAACAACAGTAAAAAGACAATATGAACAAATCTAATATTAAAAGTAACGTAAAAAACCCCAATTTAAGAAATCAATCATACATACAGACATACCATGCATAAATTTTATAAGCCTAGGGGGAAGGGAATATCTCAATTCCCCCCATGCCTGATGACAAAGGTGGGTTTTAAGGAGCTTACAAAAGACAAGGAGGGTGGGGGCCACTCTGATATCTGGGGGGAGTTGGTTCCAGAGGGTCGGGGCCGCCACAGAGAAGGCTCTTCCCTTGGGTCCCGCCAAATGACATTGTTTAGTCGACAGGACCTGGAGAAGGCCAACTCTGTGGGACCTAACCGGTCGCTGGGATTCGTGCAGCAGAAGACGGTCCCGGAGGTACTATGTTCACTTTATATATAGATTGGGCTGCAAGTTTTAAATTTTTTGAATACCTTTTGCAAAGTAAGTACATGATACCCAGACAACTAATTTTATGAAAGAAATCCATTGTACTAAAAACAAGGATGTAATTTGGAACTTGCAGCCTAATCTCTATATAAAGTGAACATAATTGCACACAGCCAGGGGGGAGTGGCTTTTCTGAGCAAAATAAATAAATAAGCATGAATTTTTTTCATTTCATTTTTCATTTGTTTATGCTCGGGAATGTTCAATTTAGCATACCAATGCCAAAGGTATTCAAACAATTTGGAATTTGCAGCCTAATCTATATGTAAAGTGAAATAATTGCACAGAGGTGGGGGGGGGCTTTTCTGAGCAAAATAAAGAAATAACCATTAATTTTTTCTTTTCATTTTTCATTTGTTTATGATCAGGAATGTTCAAATTAGTATACCAATGCAAAAAGTATTTAAAAAAACATTTCCAGTAGCTAAAATCAACCTAAAAGGACCCGCAAACAGAACAGCGGGGTTAATGAAAAGAAAGACCAGGGGAGACAGGATAACAGTCTTCCAGTATCTCAGGGGTTGCCACAAAGAAGGGGGAGTCAAACTATTGTCCAAAGCACCTGAGGGTAGAACAAGAAGCAATGGGTGGAAGCTGAACAAGGAGAGAAGCAACTTAGAACTAAGGAGAAATTTCCTGGCAGTCAGAATAGTTAATCAGCGGAACCACTCCCACCTGGTCACGTGGCTGGCAAGCCACTCCTACACAGTCACATGACCATTAAGCCACACCCACAAAATAAGCCACACCCACAGTATGGCAGTAAAATTTTGGCTGCCCATTACTGATCTTATGTATATATGTTATATCTACGGTATGTATATTGCCAATACGTACTTGACAGACAGAAGACAGATAGATAAGATGCTTCCACTTAGATGAACCTTCAGGGAATGAAGTGAGTGAGATTCACAGGGACTTAGCATGTTCTCTTGGTGTGCAGTGCTCCCTAGCAGCATCAACTCCTACCCTCAAAACATTGCTATAAAGCACTGCACACCAAGACAACTACAGTTTTCCCCCTGAATACCATCACTTTGCTCAACAAATAATTCCCTCACCACTGTCAAACTATTCACTAAGGCTGCGTTACTATTACTATTAATTTTTCTCATTGTTCTTATCACCTATCTCCTCCCACTTATTACTGTATGACTGTAACTTGTTGCTTGTATCCTTATGGTTTATATTAATATTGATTGTTTCCTGATTGCTTATTTGACCCTTGTGACAATCATTAAGTATCATACCTCATGATTCTTGACAAATGTATCTTTTCTTTTATTACTCTGAAAGCATATGCACCAAAGACAAATTCCTTGTGTTTCCAATCACACTTGGCCAATAAAGAATAAAGAATTCTAACTAGACTGGTAAAAGTTTAAAGATTAGTTTTGAATTTGATTTATTTATTTAGGGGGGCTTCGTAGGTTATCAAACCCATCTTATGAGATTAGTTTATGATTCAATGTGTAACCTCATTTAACACAGCTGTTATCTCAGAAATCCAGGCTGACTTATTTTGGATGAAATCTGTGTTTTGAAAAGATTTGTACCAAAGCGTTACACATCTGTTACACTTTGGTACTTATTACTAGCATATTATTATGTGGACTTTCTCTCAAACAGGGCGTTTCCCACAAACATTGTTGCCTGGGAAACTCCTTTTATTTAAATATTGAAAATAATATTAAATATTACTTAAATAGTAGTGGTAACTATCACCTGCACCTCTATAACTGTGTGGTTTGATTCTGCAACCCAATAGGACTGACACAGACTTCAGAGGATAATCAGAACTGCAGAAAAAAATTATTACTGCCAACCTGCCTTCCATTGAGGACCTGAATACGATGTGTGTTGTGTTGTTGCAAAGAATTCAAAGATAGACAAAGATCATTGCAGGAGTGAAAAAGCCAAAGGCCTTACTTTATTAGTGGAAAAGGCCAAGAAGCCAAAAAAAGCAATTTATGCTAACTTATCCTAACCAATCCTAACTTATCCTAAACCTATTTCACACAGCACCCTTTTATAATTCTCTGTTCTCTATGACCTGATCCAGCTAATACACTCGCGCAGTTCTACATGATGCTGTAATTCAAAACATGCCAACATGTCATAGGAAACGCTGCAGGTATAATAGGAGTTTACAGAAAGCTAGGCAAAGGAGTTTGTCTAATGGTACCAGCTAGCACGCTCATCCCTTTGACGATATCCTGAGAACAAAAACTTTCCCTGAACCTTCCCAGAAATCTGTAACTGCAAAGCCTGAGCAAAACGCATTCTAACTTATGCTAACAGCATAACGTGAACCATGTTGGGATGGATGGAATTTTAATGAGTCCTCGGCAGGCAGGGATCAGGAGTAAAAACAAACTTTATTTAGTAAATGTTCTGTCTGGGTGCCCCCAGACTTCAGCACCAACTGGAAAAAACAGCCAGACACGCTGGTAGAAACAAAAGCACTTTATAATTTGAAAATAAACACAGAGGAAAACCTGTTCTTCCCCACAGGCAGGCTATGAGCCTTCACAGCAGACCTCTTGCTGGCACACCCACCTTTTCCCCTCAAGGTTTCAGTATTCAAAGTCACAAGCCAGAATTCCAAGACGCCAAAGATCACAGCCAGGTCTCATGACTCCCAAAGATAATTCTCCACAAACCAGGAAGGGTGGGTCTGCCTTTTTAGCCTTTCCGGAGAGCACCACACCCAAACCCAGCTGTTGCCCATTCAGTGCTTGAAGTACCTGGCTAATTGTCCCCTTCGTTGGGTTGCCCTTCTCTGACGGAAATCTATTATTCCTTGTGCCTGGTCATCTAAAGAATCCAGGCTGCTTGCTGGGGAGAGCTCCCCCTCGGGCTGAGATTCCTCCTCCTCGTCTCCCTCCTGTTCCTCATCCTCCCCCCCTGAGCAGAGAGCCGGCAGAGGGTCAGCCATTCCCTGTTCCTCATCCTCCCCCTCTGAGCAGAGAGCCGGCAGAGGGTCAGCCGTTCCCTGAGGGGCCTCAGACGGAATCACAACAGTAAACAGAATAAAAATGCATTGTGCCAAGAAGCGGCACTTATCAAGCAGCCTAACGGAACATGGCTGAAACACAGAAGAGTAAAGATTGGAATGTGCCTGCTTACGTAGGCAGGCGGATATGACATGTAGGAAAGATATGAATTGTGGGAGTGATGTATGAGGGGGGGTGTCGGAAGAAAAGTCCATCTGGGTTTTAGTTCCAAGTGGGAAGAAAGACACTGGAAACAGAGAAGCTGGTTTAATGATGGTTTGATGATGAAACCTCAAACCATATGGTCCTGTTGGCTTAATGATGAAAAAGACGACATGGTTTTGAGGTCCTGGGCAAAAAGAGCACATGGGTGTGTGAGAGAGAGATTCATACCCTCTCTTGGGTCCCACCTTGGAGCTTCCTGTTTCTGTGTAAGGGCAGGGTGTCATGATTGGTTGTCAGACTCCATGGGGCCATGCAGGGGTAACTTTGCAGGTCGTCTTGAGTCCCAGGCTTGGTTGAGTCTTGCTAGGTGATGAGGTAATGACGCTAATCCTATCATGTCCTGTGGGTACTGAAATGGGGGGGGTAGAGGGTAGGGAACTCCAGAGAGCTGCTTTGTCTTTAAAAACATGTTTCTCCTTTTGTAAAACTGGTGCAGAGATGGTTGAGAAATTAGCGACTTGCCACACTATCTATGGGAGGCCTGAAGTTCATGGGAACTTGGAAGGGATGACATTCAAGAGGGCACAGATGCTGCCACAAAGCATTCTTTCGAGTGGTTCAAGGCCATCCTATACCCGCCCACCTGGGTGGAAGTGGAGGAAGGACTTGCCATGCTGGCACAATCTGAGTGGCCAATGTGAGAAGTTTGTGGGGTGGGGAAACAAGGGATGTCAACTTTCAACTGAGTGGGAAACACAGATCCAGGTTTCCCTGTGTAAATAATAAATTGAGGAGTATTTTGCCTCGGACTCTGACTTAGTTCGGATGTTTACCTGGAACCTTTGTCTGGATATACAGAGCCACGCTGTAGGACTTGACAAGATATCAGAATTTATAATGTAGCAATTTATGAACCAGTGCAAAGAAATACTGACAACGTTTGTTGTGTAAAACAGTAGTAAACAGTTTTACTTTTCAGTGCAATCAAAATATATTCTGTCTTAGTCTTTATAGGAGCAAAGTAAAGCTTACTTACGTGTAGATATTAAATCAATCCAGGTTTCTACATATCAACACTACAGTCTAACTTAATAATTAACTCAGGCTCAAAACTGTTCCAGCCAACTAACAACAACAACGAATATAAACAGCCAACAACTAACAGCTAACAATCATTGTAAAGTTGCTTTGCATTTTATAATTCTCTGGCCCAATCAGATTGAAGTTTACACCTTATGACTTAGCATTCAATACTGTTTTAACATGCTTACATCCTTCTCTTACCTTATATGGTAACATAATGGAATATCGCTTAGGATTGAACTAATCCTTGACAACCCTGACACCTTTTCTCCCCCAGGGAAATATAATATTCTGCCTGTTTAATACTTCTTAGAATATTTCACTCTTCTAGGAGATGGATGGGTGCTAACTTTCTTACACCATGTAACATTAAGGCCACTACTCTGCACAGAATGTATGTTGATGCAAATTCTGAAGTAATTACTCTCACATAAATAGAAATGAAGCACATCTAGTTTTAGGGAAGACAACACCTGCAAATTAAGCCGACTGCAAAACGTTAGTTCAGTCCTAGAGGAGATGAACCCTGGCTGTTCTTTGGAAGGCCAGATCCGGTTCTGTTGGCTCTCTGATAGAATCCTCCCAAAAATTCACAGGTACAAATTTCAGACACACACACGTTTGAAAATTCAAAACAATGTTCTTTATAATGAAAATTCACTTAAACCAAGCCCTCTTTTGGTATAGCAAAGAGCACTCGTCTCCAAACAAACTGGTAATTTGTACAAGTCCCTTATCAGTTCTGTGATACTTAGCTTGCAGCTGTGAGGCAATTCACAGTCCTTCTTCTTTCACAAAGTGAAACACACTTTGCCCTGGTTTAGTTTCAAAGCGGGGGAAAATCAGCACACAAAGGTCGAAGTCAGCAAGGCAGGCACGAAACACAACGATCAGATAATCCTCCACAATGGCCAAACCCACAGGCTGCTCTTTATAGCAGCCTCACTAATTACCACAGCCCCACCCAACCACAGGTGGCCTCATTTTCTTTGATAATAATCTCTCAGTTGTTGCTGCCTATGCATCGCTCTCCGCACGCGTGGCTGTATCATTAACTCTTGTTCTGAATCCAAGGAGGAGATAGATAATTGATCTCCTTCTGAGCTGTCTGCCACACTCTCCTCCTCCCTGTCACTCATGTCTTCTTGGTCAGAGGAGCCTTCATCAGCAGATTCCACCGGGGCGCAAAACAGGCCTGCGACATGTGGATGTCTCCCCCACATCCACAGTCCTTGGGGCAGGAGCTGGGCCAGAGCTAACCACAACAAATCCTGAAGATGGAACTCAAATACTTTGTCCACCTAATCAGAAGGAGGGACAGACTGGAGAAGAGCCCGATGCCGGGAACAATTGAGGGTAAATGAAGAAGGGAACGGCAGAGAACGAGGTGGATGGACGGAGTCACTGAAGCAGTTGGCGTGAGTTTAAAATGACTCTGGGTGGTGGTAAAGGACAGGAAAGCTTGAGGAACGTTGTCCATGGGCTCATGATGTCTGACACAACTTCACAACTAACAGCAACAAAAATGACCACAGGCAGAATTAGAGGCTGGTTCCGCTTGCCCTTAGAGCAGAGGTCAGTTCTGAGTCCTGATGCAAAGCAGCAAAATCCTAGTTGTTCAATCTGCCTTCGTTTCATTTCACGATCGAGAATGTGAATAGCTGGAAGATTTCATTTCAGCCTTTTCCGGGCTGGTGAAACGAGCCTGAGCTTCAGTTCCTGGAATTTTCCATTCATACCTGGTAGAGACGTCCTGCCATGAGGCTTTTATTTTGAGATGCTCGCTCAGAGCAACGTCCTTCTGATAGTCCTACAGCTCCCTACAGAGGCTGACCATGGTCATGTCTCCTCCTGCGCTTTCCTCAGTTAAATGCATGTCGGAGGGCCAGCCAGGTCTTAGAACTAATAGAACGGAAGCAGCTTGAAATATCTTGGTCTAATGCAAGGCCTGATGGTGGCTTGAAAGGTTTGGAACATTATTAGGAAACACTCGGGGAAATGTCTCAAGCCAGACTTATTTGTTGAATCCTCTTCTCTTCTCTCCTCTTTTCTCTCCTCTCCTCTTCCTCTTCTCTTCCCTTTTCTCTTCTTTTCTCTTCCTCTTCTCTTCTCTCCTCTTTTCTCTCCTCTTCTCTTCGTCTTCTCTTCTCTTCCCTTTTCTCTTCTTTTCTCTTCCTCTTCTCTCCTCTCCTCTTTTCTCTCCTCTTCTCTTCCTCTTCTTTTCCCTCTTCTCTTCTTTTCTCCTCCTCTTCTCTTCTCTCCTCTTTTCTCTCCTCTCCTCTTCCTCTTCTCTTCTCTTCCCTTTTCTCTTCTTTTCTCTTCCTCTTCTCTTCTCTCCTCTTTTCTCTCCTCTTTTCTCTCCTCTTCTCTTCCTCTTCTCTTCTCTTCCCTTTTCTCTTCTTTTCTCTTCCTCTTCTCTCCTCTCCTCTTTTCTCTCCTCTTCTCTTCCTCTTCTCTTCCCTCTTCTCTTCTTTTCTCCTCTTCTCTTCTCTCCTCTTTTCTCTCCTCTCCTCTTCGTCTTCTCTTCCCTTTTCTCTTCTTTTCTCCTCCTCTTCTCTTCTCTCCTCTTTTCTCTCCTCTTCTCTTCCTCTTCTCTTCCCTCTTCTCTTCTTTTCTCCTCCTCTTCTCTTCTCTCCTCTTTTCTCTCCTCTCCTCTTCGTCTTCTCTTCCCTTTTCTCTTCTCTCCCTCTTCTCTTCTCCTTCTCTTCCCTCTTCTGTTCTCCTTTCTCTTTCTATGCTCTCCTCTCCCCTCCCCTCCTCTCTTACTGTTCTCTTCCCTTCCCTCTTCTCTTCTCCTCTCCTTTCCTCCCTTCCCTTCCCTTCTTTCCCTTCTCCTCTTCCGCCTCTTACATCCCCTCCCACTATCCATTACCTTTCCTCTTTTCCTTCTTTTCTTTCCTTCCGTACACTTTTACTCTTTTTAAAATTTATTCATTTTCTTCTTTCTTCCATTCTCTTTTGGAAGGAATTTCTGGCTGAAGAATTCTGAAAGTTGACGTACACACACCTTAAAGATGCTAATGCTGAGGATCACCAAAAGCAATCCTCGATGTATGACCAAGTTGAGCCCAGCATTTCTGTCGGTAAGCGAGACATTTGTTAAGTGGACTTCACCCCATTCAATGACCTTTCTCGCCATGTTTGTTGAGTGAATCACAGCAATTTTTAAGTCAGTCACACGGTTGTGAATCTGCCTTCCGCGTTGATTTTGCTTGTCAATAGGTCACAAAATGGGATCACATGATCCGGAGATATTGCAACCATTATAAATATGCCAAGCATCTAAATTTTGATCATGTGTGTTCTGTGCACAGCCCCTGGAGCGAACCCATCGACTCAAAAATCCCTTATTTCGTGGTAAAAACAAACTCTTTATTGATTAAAGCACCCATAGCAACAAGCAGATTTGAAACGGCAAGGAAAAGAGAGTTATTTCTCTCGCTGGAGAAGACAAGTCCATTTATCATTTAAGGATATGGATCAGCTCAATGAGATCCCAAACAAAAATCCTCCTTTTAGCAGGCGCAGAAGCAAAAAAATCGCCGAAATCTTGCTTCCTGTGCATACGCAGAAGCAAAAACACACCAGGATGCGCACAGGCATGCAGGACAATGGGAGCTGCGCATGCAACACAACTTTCGCTACCCATACACCATCCTTTACCATTCTAGTAAGAACCCAATACTGGTTGTAAGCCACGAAATACCTGTAGTGTATTAGGGCCAAGTTCTTTTGGTTTCTTTGCAGCCCAAAACTGTGTGTGTGTGTGTGTGTTTGTTTGTTTGTTTTGCCAAGACCGTATTGGTGGTATACAAAGATATAATAATATTATTTTACATGATACTAGTAAAAGAGAAAAATGAGGACAGGGGAGGGGAGACACTCTGGTGCACTTATGCACGCTCCTTACTGACCTCTAAGGAATTGGGTGAGGTCAACCATGGACAGTCTAAGGGTAAAGTTTTGGGGGTTAGGTGATGATACCACAGAGTCTGGTAGTGAGTTCCATGCATCAAATACTCAGTTACTAAAGTCATATTTACTGCAGTCGAGTTTAGAGCGGTTTACTTTAAATTTGAATCTGTTGTGTGCTCGTGTGTTGTTGTGTTTGAAGCTGAAGTAGTCATCGACAGGAAGGATGTTGTAGCAGATGATTTTATGGGCTATGCTTAGATCGTGTTTAAGGCGACGTAGTTCTAAGCTGTCTAAACCTAGGATTGTAAGTCTAGTTGTGTAAGGTATTCTGTTGCTAGTGGAGGAGTGGAGGGCTCTTCTAGTAAAGTATCTCTGGACATTTTCTAGAGTGTTTATTTCCAAAATGTGGTGTGGGTTCCAGACAGATGAGCTGTATTCAAGGATTGGTCTGGCGAACGTTTTGTATGCTCTGGTTAGTAGTGTGAGATTATCAGTGCAGAAACTACATAGAATTCTGTTAACAACTCTTGAAGCCTTCTTGGAGATGTTGCAGTGGTCTTTGGCACTTAGGTCATTTGATGAGTATTCCAAGGTTTTTCACGGAGTGAAGGTTGTCTGCAAGGTCTTGTTTATTCGGCTTGTATTTGGTGTTCTGATTCTTTGTGTAGGACAGAGCATTTTAAACTTGCCAACAGAATCCCACCCATCAAACTGAATTGTCTTCCCTATTTAATGGTCCAGGGCAACTTAGTTTTTGATGGTCATCTTTTTAAATTCTATTTTCTTCCACACACATTCAGGGGGAAAAGTGTAAATACAGGCTGCGCCTCAGTCAAATGTAAGGAGGAATTCTATAGAAGGGGTTTCCCACCTCTCATTTCACACACACACACACACACACACACACAGAGAGAGAGAGAGAGAGAGAGAGAGACTTTAGTTAGTTAAAAAATGAAAGCTAAATAATAATTCTGCATACTTTAAGCACATCGTGTCAGAGTCTAAATAAGAGAACCGTCAGGTTTAATTAGCAGCTTAATTTAGTGTTGTGTGAACAGTGACTCACTCTGAGTGAGCAAAGGAGGCTGTGACTTGTCTAGGAGAAAGGAGGCTGTCTGGGAGAATGATGAGACAGTGGGAAAGAAGTTGTGGAGGGGTGGGGGGAGAGAGAAGGAGAGATTAATGATGTGAGTGCAGCTGAAATTGAACACAGGTAGAGAGACGAAGACCTGGCCGACAAAAGGTACGTATAGCCAAAGCTATGGTTTTCCCACTAGTAATGTGTGGCTGTATGAGATGGACAGGTTGGACACCCAATAATTGATGTTTTCAAAGTATGATGTGGCAGAAGACTGACGCATCAGTTTCATCAATTCCCCAAATCCCAAAAACTTTAACCCTAGATTGTCTACAGTCAACTTCTCCCCGTTTCTAAGAGGTGTGGTAAGGGGCGTGCATAAGTGCACCATTGTGCCTACTGTCCCTATCCTACTGTCCTATTGTCCTCTTTTATCGTTACCTTCTACAGAAGGAATCATTGAGTCTGTCATCTGCACCTCTATCACTGTCTGGTTTGGTTCTGCAACCCAACAAGACCGACACAGACTTCAGAGGAGAATCAGAACTGCAGAAAAAACAATGGCTGCCAACCTGCCTTCCATTGAGGACTTGTATACTGTACGAGTCAAAAAGAGGGCTGTGAAAATAGTTACTGACCCCTCGCATACTGGACATAAACGCTTTCAACTCCTACCCTCAAAACGTCGCTACAGAGCACTGCACACCAAGACAACTAGACACAAGAACAGTTTTTTCCCGAATGCCATCATTCCGCTAAACAAATAATTCCCTCAACACTGTCAAACCTTTTACTAAGTCTGCACTTCCATTACTAATAGTTTTTTTCTCATCATTCCTGTTGTGGTTAGCTCTGGCCCAGCTCCTGCCCCAAGCAATGTGGAGGTGGATGTGGGGGAGACATCCACATGCCGCAGGCCTGTTTTGCTCCCAGTAGAATCTGTCTACTCTGACCAAGGAAGCGTGAGTGACAGGGAAGAGGGGAGTTTGGCAGACAGCCCAAGAGGAGATCAATCATCTGTATCATCCCTGGATTCTGAACAAGAATTAATGACACATCCACGCATGCATAGAGTGATGCATAGGAGACAACAACTGAAGGATTATTACAAGAGAAAATGAGGCCACCTGTGGTTGGGTGGGGCTGCTGTAATTAGTGCTACAGATAAAAGTGCAACCTGGTGTTTTAGCCTCATCACAGTTTATCTGATTGTTTCGTCAAGATCGTGGTTTTTTCTAGGATTGTATATGTGGACTCTCTGGACTTTACAATTGGACTCAATTTCCCAGTTATTGGGTGAGCAATTGGATTGCATTTCACCTGTGCCTTGTGTGTACCAAAAAATCCCGTTGACATTTAAAAAGGGAGCTGTTTCTGTTTTTCTGTTTATAAAAACTTTTGGGTTTTCCTTTTATTGTGTGGTGTGTGTCTTCCTGGACTAATTACCCTGCAATTACGGGCGGTTGAAACACGCCGGCAGAACAATTCCTATCACCCATTTCTTCCTACTTAGGATTGTATGACTGTAACTTGTTGCTTGTATCCTAAGATTTCTGTTAATATTGATTGTTTCTTCATTGCTTATTTCACCTCATGACAATCATTAAGTGTTGTACCACATGATTCTTGACGAATCTATATTTTCTTTTATGCACACTGAGAGCATATGCACCAAGACAAATTCCTTGTGTGTCCAATCACACTTGGTCAATAAAGAATTCTATTCTACTCTATGTTATGTTTATACAAACCACTACTATCCGGTACATGTTTGACAAACAAACAAATACTCTTGAAGAGCTCCTTGGAATTTAAGCATACTTGTAAAGATCAAACAACAATGCTAAACAACTTCCAAAGGTTATCAAGTGCATTTGTAAAGATCCAAGAACTTAAAAGATTACTTGGGCATTAAAGGGGAGAATTTAAGGCAAGTGGAGATTTGCCCAAAAAATTTTTTAATTGAATTTTTTGAGACATAAAGCATAAACAAACACATACAAAAAGTTTACGGAAACTTGTGCATTTTGAAATAAAGTTATTTTTACATTGCCTTTTCTACATTGTCTTCTTTTATTTTTTCTGGTTATTTTATTTCCAGTTTTTTTCTCTATCCATTTGTATAATTTTCCCCATACAGTATAATATTCGTTTGGTATATTTTCTTTTTTCCAATTTTGTGCAAAACTTAGTCTTGCCGCAGTGAGTACATGGATTATTAGGTATAAGTTTGCCTTTTTATGATGCCCACTGATAATGCCTAGTAGGTATCCTCAATCTGAGTATTGCATTGGCAGTTCTGTGTTAGCAAATACTTCAGAAGAGAAGGATTTAGGGGTAGTGATTTCTGACAGTCTCAAAATGGGTGAACAGTGCAGTCAGGCAGTAGGGAAAGCAAGTAGGATGCTTGGCTGCATAGCTAGAGGTATAACAAGCAGGAAGAGGGAGATTGTGATCCCGCTATATAGAACGCTGGTGAGACCACATTTGGAATACTGTGTTCAGTTCTGGAGACCTCGCCTGCAAAAAGATATTGATAAAATTGAACGGGTCCAAAGACGGGCTACAAGAATGGTGGAAGGTCTTAAGCATAAAACGTATCAGGAAAGACTTCATGAACTCAATCTGTATAGTCTGGAGGACAGAAGGAAAAGGGGGGACATGATCGAAACATTTAAATATGTTAAAGGGTTAAATAAGGTCCAGGAGGGAAGTGTTTTTAATAGGAAAGTGAACACAAGAACAAGGGGTCACAATCTGAAGTTAGTTGGGGGAAAGATCAAAAGCAACATGAGAAAATATTATTTTACTGAAAGAGTAGTAGATCCTTGGAACAAACTTCCAGCAGACGTGGTAGATAAATCCACAGTAACTGAATTTAAACATGCCTGGGATAAACATATATCCATCCTAAGATAAAATACAGAAAATAGTATAAGGGTAGACTAGATGGACCATGAGGTCTTTTTCTGCCGTCAGACTTCTATGTTTCTATGTTTCTATGTATATTTCCGGTTTTAGTTCTGGTTTGTAATTTAGAATTTCTTTCAACCATTTTTATTAACTTATTAATAAGTAATTAGAAACTTTTTAAATCTAAAAATTAACTTTAGCCAAAGTAATTAGTTGTGCCTCTGTCTGCTAGAAGGGTCAACCACAAAAACTGTTTTTAGGCTGGCCACAAATGTCTATATAGTGAGAGCAATACAAAAAGCACAAAAAAAAATCTATTTTTTGACCCCCATTGAAAGCAAAGTTGAGAAGAATAAAGTGAGAAATTGGTTCCTGTATAATGCCAGACTGACTGATCCCTTTATTAAGATGAGACCTTTTGAAGGAGTTAGAAGTAACCTTAACCTATGAGACAGACCAAATAATAATGAAGATTGACAAGCATAAAGATGGAAAGTTAGAGCAGCTCTATTGAAAACAATGAGGCCGGTCCAGGCATAAGAGGAAATAAAACGATGCTGTGGCAATCTTTGTGTAGGCTGTTAGACAACCAAGAAAAGGTTAAAAAAATGTAACTTTAATTAAGATACAATTGAAAGAAAAATATTCCATGCTACGCTTAAAGCAATATCCAGTTCCGGTAGAAGTCAGAAAAACTGAAAAACTTTTCAAACTACATGGAAGGAATAGAGTAGAGTAGAGTAGAATTTGTTATTGGCCAAGTGTGATTGGACACACAAGGATGATGCAGATGCTCTCAGTGTGCATAAAAGAAAAGATACATTTGTCAAGAACCATGAGTTATAACAATTATTTGTCATTGGGTCAAATAAGCAATCAGGAAACAATCAAAATTAATAAAAATCTTAAGGATACAAGCAACAAGTTATAGTCATGCAGTCATAAGTGGGAGGAGATGGGTGTTAGGAATGGTGAGAAAAACTAGTTAGTAAAAATTAGTAAATAGTTTGACAGTGTTGAGGGATTTATTTATTTAACAGGGGTACTCAAAGGTTTTGTCTTGGGCCCATCGAGTTGTCTAAGCGTGGAACTCATTACTGGACTCCGTAGTATCTTCCCCTAGCCTTTACAATTATATGCATGGTATGTCTATATGTATGTTTGGTTTTATAATAAGGGTTTTTAACTGTTTTAATATTGTATTGTTATATGCTGTTTTTATTACTGTTGTTAGCCGCCCCGAGTCTATGGAGAGGGGCGGCATACAAATCCAATAGATAGATAGATAGATAGATAGATAGATAGATAGATAGATAGATAGATAGATAGACAGACAGACAGACAGACAGACAGACAGACAGACAGACAGACAGACAGACAGACAGACAGACAGACAGACAGACAGACAGACAGACAGACAGACAAACAAATATCTATCTTCCTTAGCAACAGAAATTGGGGGCTCAATTGCAGGCCCACGTTGAGGACTACCTGTAAATTTCAAAAGATAAATTCCACTGAGCCAGATTAAGCCACTTTGCTCTGCTGGGGAGGGTCACTTAGAGATTCTCCCTCTTCCTCCCAGTTCACAGCCAAATCAAAATCCAAGGCATCGGTGGAGCCTCTTCCTCTTTTCATCAACTTCTCTGCTCACTAACTTTCTAATCTCTTGGCTGCCGTACATTCAGCCGGTGGAGTCATGAATCTCACCGCCCCACCCTGTTCAGCCTTAATGATCTGAAACCTATCCAAGCATTTGCTAGAGTGAATGCTATGTCGGACGTATGACAGACATGCACACCGATTTTAATTTAATTTAATTTTTTCCCCAGGCACCAGCCGTGTAAATTTAGCAGGTGCTCTCTCCAAACATCTTTCTTGCTCACTTCTTGGGCCCACCACTTCATTTTTGCCACGGGAAAATGGCAAAATGCTTTGGTTTCTTTGGTCTACTTTTTCCTTCATTCTCTAGAAAACTGGAAATAGAAAACAGCACGGGAAAATTCTGAATAGCATCCGCACTATTGCACATCATCTGTCGAAACTCTGTTCTGGCCATCAAATTTTTATTTTACTCTGTTCAAAACATTAAACTTCAAAAAATAAAAAAAGGATACAAAAGCAAAGCAAAACTACACAAAAGTGCATAAAAAGGAAAACAAACCAAAACATAAATTGTTGTCCCTAGCTGAATACAATACTGATAAATATGTTTTAAATACATTAAGTTATATAACTTATATAACTTCTCCCCCCCTTGCAAAGTAAGCATAGAATTCATACATTTCAGTAAACCATACATACAGTTAACTGCTTATTTAACTCGCTGGCCTGAAATCTATCTCCTATATGAAAATAGAATAGAATAACAGAGTTGGAAGGGACCTTGGAGGTCTTCTAGTCCAACCCCCTGCTTAGGCAGGAAACCCTACACCGCTTCAGACAGATGGTTATCCAACATCTTCTTTAAAACTTCCAGTGTTGGAGCATTCACAACTTCTGGTGGCAAGTTGTTCCTCTGTTTAATTGTTCTAACTGCCAGGAAATTTCTCCTTAGTTCCAGGTTGCTTCCTTTCTTGATTAAATTCCATCCATTGCTTCTTGCTCTGCCTTCAGATATTTTGGAGAATAAATTGACCTGCCTCTTTTTGGTCCCAACACTTTAAATATTAAAACACTATTATCATGTCCCCCCCCCCATAATCATTTCCCCCCCATTATTAAGCAAGACATTCCCAGTTCTTGCTCTCTACATGGGGCTACCTTTGAAAAGTGTTCGGAAACTTCAGATCGTGCAGAATGCAGCTGCGAGAGCAGTCATGGGCTTACCTAGGTATGCCCATGTTTCACCATCACTCCGCAGTCTGCATTGGCTGCCGATCAGTTTCCGGTCACAATTCAAAGTGTTGGTTATGACCTTTAAAGCCCTTCATGGCATCGGACCAGAATATCTCCGAGACCGCCTTCTGCCGCACGAATCCCAGCGACCGATTAGGTCCCACAGAGTGGGCCTCCTCCGGGTCCCGTCAACTAAACAATGTCGGTTGGCGGGCCCCAGGGGGAGAGCCTTCTCTGTGGCGGCACCGACTCTCTGGAACCAACTCCCCCCGGAGATCAGAACTGCCCCTACTCTTCCTGCCTTCCGTAAACTTCTCAAAACCCACCTTTGCCGTCAGGCATGGGGAAACTAAACATCTCCCCCTGGGCCCGCTGAATTTATACATGGTATGCTTGTGTATGTGTATGTTAGTATAGGTTTTTTTTAAAACTTTTAATATTTTAATTAATTGGATTATGTATTGGATTGTTTTTCACTTGTTGTGAGCCGCCCCGAGTCTTCGGAGAGGGGCGGCATACAAATCCAAATAATAAATAAATAATAATAAATAAATAAATAAACCGTTGTTCCTATCTTTTGGGCTCCTGTTGCCCTAATCATCTTTGTTGCTCTTCTCTGCAATATTTCTGGAGTCTCAACGTCTTTTTTACATTGTGGTTTATGGAATATTCGTGCGTACCGTGTCATATGCTAAATAAATACATATTTCATTCTCTCCGAGTTGAATATCTTCCTAGCAATTTATTAACAATGCCCTTTTCTCTCTCCTTAGTATGATTTGAAAAGAATCTGTTTCAAAAGAAAGAGCATGGTTTATTATTAAAAATGTTTTACTGAACTTTATTATAAAATAAAATGCAAATAGAAACAAAAGTTGAGGGAGGAATAAGAAGTGGTAGTGCAGTCAAATATAAATGGAGATACAACCTTAATCTTTTACTTTCCAGTTCTAAATTGACAGAGGGATAGAATACCACTATAATGCCTTGGTAAGGCCAGTGACTCTAGAAAGAGTGCAGAGAAGAGCAACAGAGGTGATTAGGGAATTGGAGGCTAAAACATATGAAGAATGGTTGCAGGAACTGGGCATGGCTAGTTTGATGAAAAGAAGGACCCTGGGAGTCATGTTAGCAGTGCTCCAATATCTCAGGGGTTGCCACAAAGAAGAGGGAGTCAACCTATTCTCCAAAGCACCCGAGGGTAGAACAAGAAGCAACGAGTGGAAACTGAAGAAGGAGAGAAGCAAGTTAGAACTAAGGAGAAATCTCTTGACAGTTATAGAACAATTAATCAGTGGAACAGCTTGCCACCGGAAGTTTTTAAGAAGATGTTGGATAACCATTTGTCTGAAGTAGTGTACTGTTTCCTGTCTAAGCAGCAGGTTGGACTAAAAAATCTCCACGGTCCTTCCCAACTCGTTGTTGTTGTTGTTGTTTTATTCACAAAAAACAATAAAACACAGCAAACAAAATTAGTGTGCTGATTTCATATCACAATATCACACTTCCCAAGCATCTAGGATTATGTGATGTATTATTATTATCAACAATACAACACAGCAAATGTTGTATTGTTGATCACTATGCTGGATTTCGTATTTCATCACCAGTCGGGCGCTTCCCAAGCACCTAGGACTGTGTGATGTAGCGGCGAATTATGTGTGCCGATCCCAGTAAAGTGGCCTTCTGCAATTGCCAATTTGCAACCATTTTCACTGGTTTATGCCAGAGTCGTTGCAGCTCGATTTTCAGATCTTCGTATTTCGCAAATTTCTCTAGCTGCTTCTCCTCAATTCTGCTGTCTCCTGGGATTTATTTATTTATTTATTTATCGGGGCGGCTAACAGCGACAATAAAACAGTGTACAATAGTAATTTGGTATTGATGATTAAAAATCAATTAATATAAAAACCAAACATACATACATACATACCATGCATAGAATTGTAAAGGCCTAGGGGGAAAGAGGATCTCAATTCCCCCATGCCTGGTGGCAGAGGTGGGTTTTAAGTTGTTTACGAAAGGCAAGGAGGGTGGGGGCAGTTCTAATCTCTGGGGGGAGTTGGTTCCAGAGGGCCGGGGCCGCCACAGAGAAGGCTCTTCCCCTGGGTCCCGCCAGGCGACATTGCTTAGTTGACAGGACCCGGAGAAGATCCACTCTGTGGGACCTAACTGGTCGCTGGGATTCGTGCAGCAGAAGGCGGTCCCTGAGGTAATCTGGTCCGGTGCCATGAAGGGCTTTATAGGTCATAACCAACACTTTGAATTGTGACCGGAAACTGATCGGCAACCAATGCAGATTACGGAGTGTTGGTGTAACATGGGCATATTTGGGAAAGCCCATGATTGCTCTCGCAGCTGCATTCTGCACGATCTGAAGTTTCCAAACATTTTTCAGAGGTAGCCCCATGTAGAGAGCATTACAGTAGTCAAGCCTCGAGGTGATGAGGGCATGAGTGACCGTGAGCAGTGACTCCCGGTCCAAGTAGGGTCGCAACTGGTGCACCAGGCGAACCTGGGCAAACGTCCCCCTCGCCACAGCTGAAAGATGTTTCTCTAATGTGAGCTGTGGATCGAGGAGGACGCCCAAGTTGCGAACCTTCTCTGAGGGGGCCAGTGATTCTCCCCCCAGGGTAATGGACGGACAGATGGAGTTGTCCTTGGGAGGTAAGATCCACAGCCACTCCGTCTTGTCTGGGTTGAGTTTGAGCTTGTTGACACTCATCCAGGCCCTAACATCCTCCAGGCACCGGCCCATCACTTCCACTGCTTCGTTGGCTGGACATGGGGTGGAGATGTATAACTGGGTATCATCGGTGTATTGATGATACCTCACCCCATGCCCTTGGATGATCTCACCTAGCGGTTTCATGTAGATATTAAATAGCAGGGGGGAGATGTCAATGATCCATGCTTTCTTTTTCTCCACAATCATGGTGTCTGGTGTATTTTATTTATTTATTTATTTATTTATTTATTTATTTATTTGTTTGTTTGTTTGTTTGTTTGTTTATTTATTTATTTATTTATTTATTGTTTATTTAGATTTGTATGCCGCCCCTCTCCGCAGACTCGTATTATGTTTCAAAATTCAGTCAGTCTGAAGTCGGAAGTCCCACAGTAGTTTTGCTTCTACTTTTTGACCACTTTTTTGAGATGATAATAATAATAATAATAATAATAATAATAATAATAATAATAATAATAATAATAATAATAATCACCACCATCATCATCATCAACAACAACATTATTATTAAATATTTCATGTGGTTTCTCTATAATAACAAAATCTTTCTAGTCATCCAAATCTAATTTTAAAAAAAAAAAAAATTAGCACAAAGTCCAGAAAAGGTTTCCATGTTAACACAAAACTAGATTTTTCTGTTTAATTAAAGCAGTCCATTTTCATGAATTGAATATCTTGAGCAAAAAATGGGAAAACCCATATCTACTTCTGGGCAAAGATAGCATCATCTTGAGGTCCTGGAACATCAAGACATGAATGCAAATATTTAGGAAGACTAGATAATGCCAGCAAAAAAACATTAGAGGAACATGCACTTTCATATAAAAGGCGACATTTTCTGGAGTATGAACTCCTATATCAGATGACAGTACATCACTAAATGTATGGGCGCTGCTATTTATTCTATTGGGAAATAATTCCCAAGAGATTTTAAACCCAGCTTGCAACACCTGCAAAACCTAAGATGGACCAAGATGCCTCCTCAAGTCTTCTCCTTCTCAATTGTCCTTTGAGAGTTAGTTGGGGAAAAGATCAAAAGCAATGTGAGAAAATATTATTTCACTGAAAGAGTAGTAGATCCTTGGAACAAACTTCCAGCAGACGTGGTTGGTAAATCCACAGTAACTGAATTTAAACATGCCTGGGATAAACATATATCCATTGTAAGATAAAATACAGGAAATAGTATAAGGGCAGACTAGATGGACCATGAGGTCTTTTTCTGCCGTCAGTCTTCTATGTTTCTATGTTTCTATGAGAGTCCTTTGGGAGTGGGCGGCATACCAATCAATCAATCAATCAATCAAATAAATAAATAAATAATGGAGGATGGGTAGAGGGAGGGTTAATCTGAGACCATTTCCCAGAATCCAAACACATTTTCAATGGTGTCATTTTAATAACCCAGTGTTTCTCAAATTGTGGGGTGGGGGCCCCCGGGGGAGCGTGGAACGATACCAGGGGTGTATGTGTGACCCAGGGGAATGTGCTTTTTTTTTTACCGCAGGAAGTAGTGGGTTTTTGCACCGGACAATAGCACACAGCACAGAGCAGATCACAAACCCTTCAGTGACACCATGGAAAAAAATATTTAACAGGGATGAAAAGAAAGGAGGAGAGAGACGGAGCTAATGAGACAAATGTTAGGTCTCCCGAAAGCTAAGGCGAGGAAATATAACGAAGCATGTGTACATAGAAACATAGAAGCATAGAAGATTGACGGCAGAAAAAGACCTCATGGTCCATCTAGCACTTGGCTTCACTGTGACTATGGTGGGAGACGAAGAAAGACCGGTATGTTTACTGTGTCTAAAAATGTTGGCAGGGGACAGCATGAAGCGAAACAAATTATGGTACCCCCCTATCACGCTGATAAACTGCCTGATTTTTTTTCAGAGAAAACGTGTTGAATAATGCAAACAATCATCCTGGTGGAGAGTTGGGGGGCACGCAAAATGTTTACTTCTTCTTGGGGGGGGCATAACAGAAAATAATTGAGAAACACTGTACTAACCCCCGCAAAATGAGGATTTATTCTTCCTGAAAACATGTCCATCTCTTTATGCTCGGACAGGCCCTGCACTGGGCAGAAGAAATGAAGTTCATTAGCTTCCTAACCCTCGTTCTGCTTCTTGGAAATATATTATCACTTTAAAGCAGCCAATCTGAATAGCTCTGTGGCTTGTGCAACGTTCTCTCTCCGTGGCTGCTAAAATCTGCAATGCCAGCAGTGAAGGAGGCACATTGCTAACATAAAGCGATCCTAGAACTGGGAAGCTGTAGGGATTAGTCAAACTCTCCACAGTGTGCAGGAAAAACCAATTAGACCATCCTCAAGACGTTCAGAATCTCCAAAGAGGAAAAATCCACCATCTCCATAGGTCGATTGTTCCATTGTGGTGCAAACTGTACTGCCAGGAAATATATATATATATTTTTCCTAAGCTGAAATGAAATATAAATAGCTGCAACTTATAGCCACAATTTCTCATCTTAGTTTCTATGTCCAGGGGAAAAAGAGTTTTTTTCTTGGTCCCTGTATGTATGCTCTTCAACTTACTAGTTGAATATACTTGAATAGAGCTCATCTGTCTGGAAACCACACCGAATTTCAGACATAAACTCTGTAGAAAATGTCCAGAAATACTTTACTAGAAGCGCTCCCCACTCGCAATGGAATACCCTACGCAACTAGACTCACAATCCTAGGTTTAGAAAGCTTAGAACTACGTCGCCTTAAACATGACCTAAGCATAGCCCATAAAATCATCTGCTAAAACGTCTTTCCTGTCAACGACTACTTCGGCTTCAACTTCAACAACAGGTACAAACTTAAAGTAAACTGCTCCAAACTCGACTGCAGAAAATACGACTTTAGTAACTGAGTAGTTGATGCATGGAACTCACTACCAGACTCTGTAGTATAATCACCTAACCCCCAAAACTTTACCCTTAGACTATCCATTGTTGACCTCACCCGATTCCTAAGAGGTCAGTAAGGGCGTGCATAAGTGCACCAGCGCGCCTTCCGTCCTCTGTCCTAATGTTTCTCTTTTACTAGTGTCGCGTATATAAAGATTGTTATATCTTGTATACTACCAATACATACTTGACAAAATAAATAAATAAAACAAATAATTAATAAATAAATTGGGACGACGATTTCTATGGCTAAACAAGGGATTAGTGCTTCTGGTTTTATGACTCTTTTGCAAGGGCTGTTAAGTGAACCACTGCTATTAAGTGGTTTCTGTGGTCATTAAGTGATTGAGACTCTGTCTGTTGGAAGACAGCTGGGAAGTTCACAAATTGTGATGTTGCAATTGTTGTAAATACCAGTCAGGTACCAAAGGCCCAAATATTTCTCAGATGACTGTGAAGATGGTATGATGGTAGACAACAAGTCTGGGGAGTTTTTTCCTCCTGAAAGTGAGAAACAAAATTGCTCTATTCCTTGCATTTGTTGTGTTGGTGATATCCCAGGCAAGTCACGGTTAGCCATGGTTTAGATTCCTGTACAATCATAGTTCCCTAGGGCTTAATGGTTTACCATCCTTGGACAGTCATTTGTCCATAAGAACATAAGAAGAGCCATGCTGAATCAGGCCAAAGCCCATCGAGTCCAGCATTCTGTGTCCCACTAATTGTACATGGGAATTTTGAGCAGAAAGAGAAGGCAAGACCCTCTCTTTCCCTTGACCCCCAACAAATGGTACCCAAGGGAATCCTGCCTGCCTCCACCAACATGGAGGCGGCACTTGGACATCTGTTTCAATAACCACCAATACACTTGGCATCCATGAATCTGTCTAATCCTGCCTTGAAGCTATCCAGGCTGACAGCTGTCACGACCCCTTCCGGAAGTGAATTCCACCAACCAATGACGACCAATTCCATAAACCAACGACCAACGTCCGGAATGGAATAGGACAGGGATGGCAAACCTTTTTTGGGTTGTGTGCCAATAGGATATATTTGGGTGTGCTAGCATGTGTTCATGTGCCCACATCTCTTCCCTCCCCTCCCCAAGCATGTGCACCCTCGGGGTTGCCCCTGTGCATGCAAACCGGAATTTTAGAAAAACGGACTTCGGGTTTGCCTGTTGGGTGGTTTTTTGCACTCCAAAGGATTCAGGGAAGCTTCCTGAAACCCTTGAATGCAAAAAAAAAAAAAAAAAAGAAAGAAAGAAAAAAGACTCATGGGCAAACTGGATGTGTGTTTTCTGAACTTCCAGTTTGCCTATTTGGAGGATTCGGGGAAGCTTCCTGAAGCTCTTGAATGCAAAAAAAAAAAGCCTCATGGTGTTCTGCCGGCGTGTTTCAACCGCCCATAATTACAGGGTAATTAGTCCAGGAAGACACACACCACACGATAAAAGGAAAACCCAAAAGTTTTTATAAACAGAAAAACAGAAACAGCTCCTTTTTTAAATGTCAAAGGGATTTTCTGGTACACACAAGGCACAGGTGAAATGCAACCCAATTGCTCACCCAATAACTGGGAAATTGAGTCCAATTCTAAAGTCCAGAGAGTCCACACAAACAATCCTGAACAGCAAAAAACCACGATCTTGACAAAACAATGAATCAGATAAACTGCCATGAGGCTAACACACCAGGCTGCACTTTTATCTGTAGCACTAATTACAGCAGCCCCACCCAACCACAGGTGGCCTCATTTTCTCTTATAATAATCCTTCAGTTGTTGTCTCCTATGCATCCCTCTATGCATGCGTGGATGTGTCATTAATTCTTGTTCAGAATCCAGGGATGATAAGGATGATTGATCTCCTCCTGGGCTGTCTGCCAAACTCCCCTCTTCCCTGTCACTCACGGGCAAACCGGAAGTGTGTTTTCTGGACTTCCGGTTTGCCTATTGGGTGGTTTTTTGCACTCCGGAAGATTCAGGGAAGCTTCCTGAAGCCCTTGAATGCAAAAAAAAAAAAAAGCCTCATGGGCAAACTGGATGTGTGTTTTCTGAACTCCCGGTTTGCTCATTGGGTGTTTTTTTGCACTCTGGAGGATTTAGGGAGCTTCCCTGAAGCGTCTGGAAGGAGAAACAGCCTTCCCTAAGACTGAAAATTATCTGGACCGCGCGTGCACGCAATATTTCACTGTGCCATAGGTTCGCCATCACTGGAAGAGGATCGCCTGCTTGAGCAAGGGGTTAGACTAGAAGACCTCCAAGGACCCTTCCCACTCTGTTATTCTGTTATCTAGAATTTGGCCCTTCTGTTATTGAATTTAGCAATTAGGGATATAATAACACTGATTCATTTTATAGATTTTTTTTTATTTTTGTAAGGGACCCAAATTTTAATGCATATGAATTGACAGAAAAAAACACTGTATGAAAAGGCTTTCTGTCTATTTAAAGAAAATAGTTAAATGGTTTTTCAGCCTTCCTGGATTTGCCAATGACAGGAGGAAAAAAGTCCATCCTTAAGCACAAACATATAAAACTGTTTTGGAAGAAGAGCTTTTATTCTACTTTCTTGTTCATACAATGTTCAAGTAGATGTTTTGAGAGAAGGGTTGAATCCCGTATACTGCAAAGGGTTTTTAATTAAAATACAGTGATACGTCATCTTACAAAGGCCTCGTTATACAAACCTTTCGAGATACAAACCCGGGGTTTAAGATTTTTTTATCTCTTCTTACAAACTATTTTCACCTTACAAACCCACCTCTGCCGCTGGGATGCCCCGCCTCTGGAATTCCATTGCCAGCAGAGCACCCGTTTTTGTGCTGCTGGGATTTCCCTGAGGTTCCTCTCCATGGGAAACCCCACCTCTGGATCTGTTTTTGTGATGCTGCAGGGGAATCCCAGCAGGGGAATCCCAGCATCACAAAAACTGGCACTTTGCTGGCAACGGAAGTCTGGAGGTGGGGTTTCCCAGTGAGGGGAGCCTCAGTGAAATCGCAGCATCGCAAAAACACAGAAGTCCGGAGGTGGGGTTTCAAGGACCCCACCTCTGGACTTCCGTTGCCTGCAAAGTGCTCATTTTTGCGATGCTGGGATTCCCCTGCTGGGATTCGCCTGCAGCATTGCAAAAACACAGAAGTCCGGAGGCGGGATTTCCTATGGAGGGGAACCTCGGGGGAATCCCAGCAGCGCAAAAACGGGTGCTTCAGCTGGCAAAAAGGGTGAATTTTGGGCTTGCACGCATTAATCGCTTTTCCATTGATTCCTATGGGAAACATTGTTTCGTCTTACAAACTGTTGACCTTAAGAACCACGTCCTGGAGCCAATTAAGTTTGTAAGACAAGGTATCACTGTACTGCCAAATCTAAACTGGATGTGTGAGATAAAAACCCTGGTAAACTATTTTTGCTTAATAATTGATTGGTTGGTTGTTTGGTTGATCATTAGTGTTGGGCGAACCCAAAAAAGTTCGGGTTCAGAGAACTCACCCGAACTTTGCCGTGAAGTTTGGATGAGTTCACCAAACCCGAACTCGAACTTTTGCGTGCAGCAAGCCGCTGTGGCAATTCCCCTTCTCCTTTTGCTTCCTTTTATTTTTACAGAAAATGATGCCGCAGCGGTGCTGCAAGCAAAAGAAGGTGGGAAATCCCACGAAGGGATTCCGAGGGCGGGGCTTTGACATCACAGAGACTCCTTCCTCCCCGTTTTGGCTGGCCAGGAAGTAGTCTCCGTGACGTCAAAGCCCCGCCCCTGGAATCCCTTTGTGGGATTTCCCACCTCCTTTTGCTTGCAGCACCGCAAGCAAAAGGAGGTGGGAAATCCCATGATGGAATTCCCCACTCTCCTCCCTGGTGGCGGCGTTTCGCGGTGTTCGGCCAATTGCGAACTCAAATGTTACCCGAACTTTTAAAAAAGTTCAGGCTTGGGATCGGCATGCCGAACACTGCAAAGTTCGGCACGAACCCGAACTTTGCAAGTTCGGTTCGCCCAACACTATTGATCATTCATATTTACAACTCTTTATTACAGAGATGAGATCAAATTGAAAATGAGATGAACTTTTGTTGCCTGGCATTTTAGATTCTTCTTACAAGCCTTCATTTAGTGACCATTTGAAGCAGTGGAAAAAGTGGGGTTTTTTTACAACTATCCACACACTTACAAATGTCACAGCATCCCCAGTGTTATGTACAACACATACAAAACGGTTTCAATGGATGCTAGCTAGAGAATTCTGGGAGTTGCAGTTCACCCATCTTAAAGTTGTCAAGTTTTGGAAACCCTGCTCTAGAGAAACAGAAAAATCTCACACTATTGCCATCTAGATTTTCCAGTCCATGTTATGGATTTATCTCAAGTTTAGGATCATAAATACGATCTAAACAGTTCAACCACTCCTATTCCATTGATTGTAAGTTCTTCCAATTCTTAGGGCTTTTTCTTCAGACATTGATATCTAAAATCTTTTGTAACTGGAGATGCTGGGAATTGCAACTGAATCTTTGTACGTGGAACTTGAGTGTGTTGACTCCTGATCCTGTTGCTCTAAATTTCATTTTTCCTTCTTCCTATTAATATGTTTATAACGTTCCAGCTAATTAATTTCCTATGCTTCCCATTCACTGCTAAAGGTCAGATGGAATACTTAGAAAGCACGCATTTTAATTCAGCTAATTAATACAAGACATTGTTAACATTGTTGAGCATTTACGAGATTTAACAGGAAAAAAAATTCAACAATTTCTCTCCTTGACTTAAGAGACACAATTAGTGTTGGGCGAACCCAACGAAGTTTGGGTTCGGCACCCGATTTTTTAAAAAAAGCTTCCTGAACCCAAACCCAAACTTTTGCCGAACTTTTGCAAAAATTCGGGTTCAGGTTCGGTATACCGAACCGCGCAGTTCGGTATGAACCCGAACTTTGCGGTTTCAGTTCGCCCAACACTAGACACAAACACACCAGCACATAAATCTGTCTAATATGGGAAAACCTCCCCCACTACTAATCTCCAAAAATCTTCCTATTCGTTACATATCACCCTGCACATCTGGTTAAGCTACAAAAACAGATCCCATTTTGTTCCCTGATTGCAGGCTCAGAAGTTCATGGTCAGCCTGAGATCAGCTAAACCTGGCGTGAATTCAGAACAATAGAGTTGGAAAGGATCTTGGAGGTCTTTGTGTTAACCCGCTGCTCAAACAGTACACACTATACCTGTGACGGCGAACCTATGGCACATGTGCTACAGGTGGCACATGGAGTCATATTGGAGGGCGCACGATGGGTTGTCCTATGTCAACTGTAGCACACATGTGGACACTAGACAGCTGGTTTTTGGCCTTGGGGAAGGCCATTTCGTCCTCCAGAGGCTTCAGGGAAGCTTCCTGAAACCCCAGAGAGCGAAAAACAGCCCAACTGGCAACCCAGAAGTTTGGAAAATGGATTTTTGGTTTCCCTGTTGTGCTGTTTTTCTCACTCCAGGGATTCAGGAAGCCTCCCTGAAGGCTTCAGAGTGCTAAAGACAGCAAAACAGGCAAACAGGAAGTCACTTTTCATGAACTTCTGGTTTGCCCATTTGGCCATTTTTTCACCGTCCCAGGCTTCAGTGAGGCCTGCGCGCATGCACAGGGATGGGGGGGTTGTGCACATGTGCAACATGGTGTGTGTGCATGCATGGGGGAAGGGAATGGGTGTGGGCATGTTCTAGTACACACATACACACCCTTTTGGCATGCGAACCAAATATCCTTCCAGAAGAAATGATTGTCCAATTTCTTCCTAAAAGTCTTCAGTGTTGGAGCACCCACAACTTCTGAAGGCAAGCTGGTCTACTGATTAAGTCTTGAAACTGTCAGGAAATTTCTCCTTAGTTCTAGATTCTCTTCTTCATTAGTTTCCATCCATTGCTTCTTGTCTTGCTTTCTGATGCTTTGGAGAATAGGTTGATCCCCTTTTCTTTGGGGCAGCCCCTCAGAACACCGTTATCAGGTCACAATTCTAGAAAAATGAGCTTCATTTCAGAGGTGAAACAGGATTGATTATTTTTATCTTGAAAAAGGGAACACCAGGACATTTGTTTGTTTGCTTGTTTATTTATTTATTTATTTATTTAGTTAGTTAGTTAGTTAGTTAGTTAGTTAGTTAGTTAGTTAGTTAGTTAGTTAGTTAGTTATTTTGTCCAGTACACAATGAGGGTTTTAGTGGGTATATATATACATATACACATAGTAAAATACATGATGAAGGTTATAAAGGAGATACTCATAGTAAAATATATCTAAGAAAGAATAGAAGAGAAGATATAGTAATAGAACATATCAATGAAAGAATAGAAGAAGAGATATAGGAATAGAAGAAAGGCATAGGAGATATAGGAGAGCAATAGGACAGGGGACGGAAGGCACTCTAGTGCACTTGTACTCGCCCCTTACTGACCTCTTAGGAATCTGGAGAGGTCAACCATAGATAATCTAAGGGTAAAGTGTTGGGGGTTTGGGGATGGCACTATGGAGTCCGGTAATGAGTTCCACGCTTCGACAACTCGGTTACTGAAGTCATATTTTTTACAGTCATGTTTGGAGCGGTCTAGGGTCAACTCAGAATCTACATACAGGGTGAGATCATTCAAGGGCATGGGGTGAGGTATCATCAATATGCTGATGATACCCAGTTATATATCTCCACCCTATGTACATACATACATACATACATACATACATACATACATACATACATACATAAACAAACAAACTACTGCCAGTCTATTTTATGGGTAAAATCCTCCTTTTTAATGACTGCCCTCTGGTGGTTCCACAGTGTAAAATCCAAAGATGTACAAACCAATGGCAGCCATTTTGTTAAGGATTCTGCAGCAGCCATTTCCCAAAGCACAGTGTCAACTTTTCCGTTCTCACAATAAGCAGCAAAATACTTCTATCACACTTCAGGAAGAGGCTGTTTAAGTAGTGTTACAACCGCCACCCAACAGGCCACTAAACCGTATCTCTAAGAGATAAGATAAAACATCAAAGTGATTGATTCCTAACTGTGTATGTCATAGCTCAACATCACCAGTCAACTTCAAGTTATGAAAACTTAGTCCTTGTCGGCGTGAGATTGAAAGCGGAGAACGGGTTGTCAAATTCTCGATGGCTTTTTTTGGTCAACTTTATCTTCCTGCTCTTTGCGGCAATTCCTATGCAAGTCCAATCATCTCTCTCTCACTTGCCCTCTCCTTTCTTTTTCTCTTTAGTTCTCTATCTTTGTCTCTTTCCTCTCTCCTTCCTTCTGTCTCTTTTTCTTTCTTTCTTCCTTCCTTTTTTCTTTTTTCTCTCCCTCCCTCTTTCCCTTTTTCTTTCTCTCTCTCTTTGTCTCTATTTCTTTGTTTATTTTGTTCTTTCTTTCTCTCTCCTTTTCTGTCTTTTTCTGTCTCTCGCTTTCTTTCTGTCTGTCTGTCTTTTTCTCCCTCCCTCCATCTCTCTCCTTTCTTTCTCTCTTTAGTTCTCTATCTTTCTCTGTCTTTTCTCTCCTTCCTTCTGTCTCTTTTCTTTCTTTCTTTCTTTCTTTCTTTCTGTCTTTCTTTCTTTCTTTGTCTCTCTCTCTCCCTCCCTCTCTTTTTCTTTCTCTGTCTCACTTTGTCTCTATTTCTCTTTACTTATTTTGTTCTTTCTTTCTATCTATCTCTTTTCCTGTCTCTCTCTTTCTGTCTATCTTTTTCTCTCTGCCTCCCTCTCTCTCCTTTCTTTCTTTCTTTTTTCTTTCTCACTTTTTAAAAAGTCCAACATGATCTATTATTTATTTAGCAGTCTTATCTGCGCTAATATTTAGAATGTGCCAGCTGAGGCCAAAGTTTCATGGGATTAATCCTACTTTGGATCACTTGCAAAACTTCAGAGAAGCAGAGGGGAAAAGAAGGGGGGGCTGAGAAAATAATGGAAAGAACGAGGGAGGGGAAGAACAAATGGTCACCTCAATGGTTAAGCTAGGAAGGATGCTTGTAATTAACTTCCTAGCTTAACCGTTGAGGTGACCGTCGGCTAAGCTGTGTCGGTTTTTCTCTTCCCTTCTTCTCTTCCCTTCTCTCTCATTTGTTTGTTCTTCCCCTCCCTCGTTCTTTCCATTATTTTCTCAGCCCCCCCTTCTTTTCCCCTCTCGTCTCTTTGCCTTCATCTCTATCTCTCTGGGGACCAGCCAGCAGCCTACCCCACTTCTGAGCTTATCCTCCGGTTTCAAGCAGAACTTTATTTATTTATTCATTCAAATGAGAGAGAAGGGGAGAGAAGAAGGGAAGAGAAAAACCGACACAGCTTAGCCGACGGTTTAGGCTTATATACCGCTTCATAGTGCTTTCACAGCCCTCTCTAAGTGGTTTACAGAATCAGCCTATTGCCGCCAACAATCTGGGTCCTCATTTTACCCACCATGGAAGGATGGAAGACTGAGTCAATCTTGCATCAACATCAAAAATCTCAGCCTGGAAAAGGACAGAGAAGGTGCTGACTGGTGGAAGATAGGAGAAGGCATGTTGAAGAAACATAAATGAGATAAACATTGTGGATATTGCCTTCACCTTTCAAAATTTTTTCAAAACTTTAACATCCATCAGAAGAAGAAATGTAGCACGTTCGTCAATCCAAAGCAGGACATAGAAGATGTCTATCCAGGCACATACCCATGATTCTAATTCAATTTGCTCACACTACATATACATCGGATATGTTGACCCTAAGATTTCCCAACATGTTCAGCTGGTATAGACGGATCTTCGGGTGCTTCTAGGTCAGTGATGGTGAACTTTTTTTGTGCCAAAATGGTGTAGGCGTTTGTGATAGCATGCATATATGTGCCCTTATCCATAATGCAATATCCATGCATGCACACATAACCCTCCCCCATACTGCCCCCCCCCACATGTGTGCAGGCCTCACTGAAGCCTCCAAACTTCCATTAGGCCCGTTGGACTGTTTTTCGCCCTACGCAACCCTCCCCCACTCTGCCCTCCCCCCACATATGTGCAGGCCTCACTGAAGCCTCCAAACTTCCAGTAGGCCTGTGGGACTGTTTTTCACCCTACGCAACCCTCCCTCACTCTGCCCCCCCCTCACATGTGTGCAAGTCTCACTGAAGCCTCCAAACTTCCAGTAGGCCCTTCTGGAGCCTGTGGATGGTGAAAAGCAGGCCCAACGGGCCTACCGGAAGTTTGTTTCCAAACTACTGGTGGGCCCATTGAGTCAGGTTTTTTTTGCCATCCAGGCTTTTCTGAAGCCTGGGGAGGGTGAAAATGGCATACCCCAACCTCCAGAAGGCTAAAAATCAGCTGGCCAGCACGCTGAAATTGACATAGGGCAACACCTCAAGTGCCACCTGTGGCACGCATACCATAGGTTCACCATCACGGTTCTAGATCATCGTTTCTGTTTTGAAACCCCTCTGCATTTCCATATGGAATTATCAGCATTTTGATTCAAGACACCATAATAAGGCCATCAAGTTGGAGAATGTTAATCAAGAGACACAATCTATATCTAAACTGGACCTTTCACAATGTCGTGGTGAGGTCAACATTTCCATTCTCCAAGTGCAAGGAACAAAGTTGTACTTTGCAAAGAGCCTGTCAGAAGTGCATCACCAAAGTTAGTCCACCACGTAGACTGGCGAGATTATCCTTTCTAAGATACGTTGGCGGGCAAAGTGTCAAAGTAGCGCTTGATAAGGCAAATTCCTGAGATCTTGTTTTCCTCTTCTCTTCAAAACTCTGAATGAGAATGGCGATAGTGCTTGACCCTTCTTTGACAAGGTATGTTCTTTTCCAATGTTTTGGTTCTGCTTGAGGACTTCTGGCGAGAGTTCCAATTGCACCCTTACCCAACTTCCTTCTCAGGCGATTTTTGAAATACACCTTGAAAGGAAATGTAGTATTTTTAAACCTTGCTTCAAAAATTAATTTCTTTGAATAGCTAAGCCAACATCCAAATCACTGCTCATCCCTCTAAGATATCTCCCAGGTTCAGAAGTTCGGAAAATGTGTTTCCAGTTTGCCCAATGTGCTGTTTTTTGCACACCGGGGTTTCGGGAAGCTTCACTGAACCCTCCGGAGGGCAAAAAACAGCACAACGGCAAAGCGGAAGTTGACTGTAGATCTGGAGGTCAGCGGTTCAAATCTCACCACCGGCTCCAGGTTGACTCAACCTTCCATCCTTCCGAGGTGGGCAAAATGAGGACTCGGATTGTGGGGGCAATAAGCTGGCTCTGTTAAAAAGTACTATTGTTCACATGTTGTAAGCTGCCCTGAGTCTAAGGAGAAGGCGGCATAAAAATCGAATAAATAAATAAATATTTTTTTGTGAACTTCTGGTTTGTCCATTGGGCAATTTTTTTTGCCTCTGGGGTTTCAGGGAAGTTTCCCTGAAGTATCCGGAGGGCAAAATGGCCTTTCCCAAGACTGAGAATCAGCTGGCCAGTGCGCGCATGTGCAGTGGAACTGACACAGGGCAAAGTCTTGTGTGCCCTCCAGTAGGGGTCCACATGCCACCTGTGGCATGCGTGTCATAGGTTTGCAATTACTGGACAAGAAGAACTCCAAGGTCCTTTCCATCTCTGTTAGTCTAATGTTATTCCGTTAGATTTTGCTTTTTTCCTATTCCATGCCATGAAGATTTTAGATTTTAGATCCGTTAGATTTTGCTTTTTTCCTATTCCATGCCATTCCATGCTTGTAAAAAGACCTCAATTACTTAACAACCCAAGCAATTAAATTGATGTACAGTAGTTCTCTCCTGTTGGAAAGAAGGAGAGGCAACGTATTGTTGATGAAGTGAAAAATTGACTTTTATCATTATGTTATTTATAAGGTCAGGCTGATATAGAGGTGACTCGTTAGCTTTCTGGATACCTCTTTTTCTCTGCCCTCTTACAATGGATAATGGTGGCCACAGTTCAGATCTTTTATTCAGAAGCTTTAAGTATTTTGAACCAGAAAAGCCTGTGTATAAGAGCACCCTTTTCACAAGTTCAGTTTCTCTTATTACTATATTTTTTTGGACTATAAGACACACCCGTGTATAAGACGCACCAAGATTTCAAAGAGGTAAGTAAAAAAACCCAAAACTACAGACTAATCATCCCAACATCAATACCCAGGAAAATATTGGAAAAGAGAATTTAAAAAAAGATCTACCATCGCTTAGATACAAGCAAAGTAATAACCAGCAGCCAACGTGTGTTTATTAAGAACAAATAATGCCAAATCCATCTCATTTCATTCTTCAACACTGTGACTAAATTAGTAGTAGACCATCAAAATACTGTGAAAATAATATACTTAGACTTCAGCAGAGCATTTGACAACTTACTTTTTCACAAGCTAGAAAAAAATGGGATAGGCAGCTACACCACCAGATGGATTCACACCTGATTGACTAACCATACTCAATGAATAGCCTTTAATGGGTCTAAGTCTACATGGAAAGAAGCAAGCAGTGGAGCACCACAAAGTTCCGTCTTAGGCCCAGTACTCTTTAATATACTTGAGGGGTTGCCACGGTGAGGAGGGGGTCTCTTTATTCCCCAGGGCACCAGAGGGCCGGACGAGGAACAATGGTTGGAAGCTGACCAAGGAGAGATTCAACCTGGAAATAAGGAAGAACTTCCTGACGGTCAGAGCGATCAACCAATGGAACTGCCTGCCAGGGGAGGTGGTGAACTCCCCAACTCTGGACACCTTCAAGAGGAGATTGGACTTCCATTTGGCTGGGGTGCTGTAGGGTTTCCTGCTCAGGCAGGGGGTTGGACTCGATGACCTAACGGTCCCTTTCAACTCTATTAATAAATAAAATAAAATAAAATAAATATCCTCATAAATGACCTATGATGAGGGAATAGAAACATAGAAACATAGAAGACTGACGGCAGAAAAAGACCTCATGGTCCATCTAATCTGCCCTTACACTATTTTCTGTATTTTATCTTACAATGGATATATGTTTATCCCAGGCATGTTTAAATTCAGTTACTGTGGATTTATCAACCACGTCTGCTGGAAATTTGTTCCAAAGATCTACTACTCTTTCAGTAAAATAATATTTTCTCATGTTGCTTTTGATCTTTCCCCCAACTAACTTCAGATTGTGCCCCCTTGTTCTTGTGTTCACTTTCCCATTAAAAACACTTCCCTCCTGGACCTTATTTAACCCTTTAACATATTTAAATGTTTTGATCATGTCCCCCCTTTTCCTTCTGTCCTCCAGACTATACAGATTGAGTTCATTAAGTCTTTCCTGATACGTTTTATGCTTAAGACCTTCCACCATTTTTGTAGCCCGTCTTTGGACCCGTTCAATTTTATCTCTCTTCTACCTCCTTCTACTTTCTCTCTCTCTCTCTCTCCCTCCACTCCTCCTTCCTTGCTTCCTTGCTTCCTTGCTTCCTTGCTTCCATTCATACCTTTTCCACTCTCTCTTCTACCTCCTTCTACTTTTTTTCTCTCTCTCTCCCTCCACTCCTCCTTCGTTCCTTCCTTCCTTCCCCACTTCCTTCCTTCCTTCCTTCCCTCCTTCCTTCCTTCCTTCTTTCTTTCTTTCTTTCTTTCTTTCTTTCTTTCTTTCATTCCAATCAATGACTCCATAGTGCTTACAATTTCAAAACTATACACACAATAATGGTTTTAATTGTATGGATTTAAAAAAAAAAAAAACCTGTGGGATTTAAACTGTTTTAAATTGTTTTTTAGAAGTTTTAATACTATTTGTATTAAATAGTAGATACAAATCAAATCAAATCAAATAATAAAAAATAAAATAATAAAATAAAATAAAACCTATGTGTCCAGGGCACTTCTTAGTCCAGTCATCTTGTTTCCTCTCATTAGCCACCGTATTTAAGTCACACAGTCAAAGGTTTTTCATGCCGTCTCGGACTGGATGAGAGGATGGGTAATATTTCAACCCGAGACCTTTAGCATGGAAGGCACAGCCTCTCACATCAAATCCTAGTTTAGCCGCTTTGTGGTTCTTGGCATAGCAGAGCAATAAAAGAAGCCACTTTATGCCTATTTAAATGGGTTAGTTTAGCTCAATATTAGCGGTTCTGACTGGCAGCTTCTCTTTCAGAATGAAACCTCTGTGCGCAACACCAGCATCCAAGTATCCATGGAGATTAATTGATTGTGTGTCATCTCACATCCTTTTCAACTCTTAGTGACCACATTGATTTTCTCGATGGGTCCACAGGGCAGGGGTCAAAAAGGAGGCCAAAAGCATGCAATACCCACCCTCTTTTAAAAAAATAAAAATCCACTAACACTTGAATTCCACCTGAAAGAAATTGGCTGGATCCACACCAAAGCCAAAGCAAAATTGGGACATTATGTGAGGCCAGCCAGTTCTTGACCACTTATGAATAGAGTAACAGATTGTGCAGAAATTAATGTAATCACAACATCTTGTCAAGGATATCGGCAAGAAATATCACTTGCTGGCAAGCAAGAACCGAAGGGGGACTAGAAAATAAACAATGGAATAGAAATTGAAGAAGCTAAAACTGCTCTGGGACTTCAGAATTCAAACAGACAAGCACCTGCCACATAATACTGCCGCACAAATCCCAGCAAGCAGTTAGGTCCCACAGAGTTGGCCTTCTCCGGGTCCCGTCGACTAAACAATGCCGTCAGGCAGGACCCAGGGGAAGAGCCTTCTCTGTGGCGGCCCCGACCCTCTGGAACCAACTCCCCCCAGAGATCAGAGTTGCCCCCACCCTCCTTGCCTTTTGTAAGCTCCTTAAAACCCACCTCTGTTGTCAGGCATGGCGGAATTGAGATATTCCCTTCCCCCTTGGCTTATAAAATTTATGCTTGGTATGTCTGTATGTATGATTGGTTTCTTAAATTAGGGTTTTTTAATTTAACTTAAACTTAAATATTATATTTGTTCATATTGTCGTCTTATTGTTGTTAGCCGCCCGAGTCTACGGAGAGGGGCGGCATACAAATCTAATAAATGAATGAATGAATGAATGAATGAATGAATGAATGAATGAATGAATAAATAAATAAATAAATAAATAAATACCCCAGGCATAGAAACATAGAAGATTGACGGCAGAAAAAGACCTCCTGGTCCATCTAGTCTGCCCTTATACTATTTCCTGTATTTTATTCTATGTAATGGCAATCCGCCTTTGAACAGGGGTATTAAGTGATTCGGGCTTCCCCATTGACTTTGCTTGCCAGAAGGTCGCAAAATGGGATCAGATGACCCCAAGACCCTCATACTGACCGTCATAAACATGACTCAGTTGCCCAGCATCTGAATTTTGATCATGTGACCTTGGGGATGCTGCAGTAGTTGCTATATGGGTGGAAAACAGTCATAAATCACTTTAGAAACATAGAAGCCTGTAAGATAGACGGCAGAAAAAGACCTCATGGTCCATCTAGTCTGCCCTTATACTATTTCCTGTATTTTATCAGAGGATGGATATATGTTTATCCCAGGCATGTTTAAATTCAGTTACTGTGGATTTACAAACCATGTCTGCTGGAAGTTTGTTCCAAGGATCTACTACTCTTTCATTAAGTAATATTTTCTCATGTTGCTTCTGATCTTTCTCCTAACTAACCTCAGATTGTGTCCCCTTGTTCTTGTGTTCACTTTCCTATTAAAAACACTTCCCTCCTGGACCTCATTTAACCCTTTGACATGTTTAAATGTTTCGATCATGTCCCCCCTTTTCCTTCTGTCCTCCAGACTATACAGATTGAGTTCATTAAGCCTTTCCTGGTAGGTTTTATGCTTAAGACCTTTCACCATTCTTGTAGCCCGTCTTTGGACCCATTCAATTTTGTCAATATCTTTTTGTAGGTGAGCATAACCTACAGGAAACAATACAAAAAAATAACATTGGTCGGGATATATCTTTGGGTAGATATTTCAAAAACTCATCTATAGACTGTTGCTCTCTCAGCACAGTTTGTTGAGGCAGCAGGACCCTTAATTGTGTTCAATCTTAAATGTGTTAAGCCTCCGGACAAGATCTCGCTCCAAATTCTCCTTTGAATTCCAATTTTAGTATTCTGTCCTGTTGGATTGTGTCCCTAATCTCAGCCGGGATTTTTCTTTCCCCTTGCCTAACATACAGCCTGAAATGTAGCATATGTCTCCCATTTTCATCTTTAAAAGAAATCCAAGCAAAACCGTGAGTGACAGGGGAAAAAGCAGTAATTAAACTGAATGCTTGGTGGATTTCATTGTGCTTTCATTTTCCCCCAAACAGAGGTAAAATATGTCACCCTTAATTGTAGCAAGCTCTAATTCTTCCTTGATAGCACTTGCGTTTTATGAAAATATTTTAATCATACTGTATTCTTTTTTTCCTCATGAAATTAACAATCCCCCACTCCCATTCTCAGTTTTGTGGCCCAGAATGTTACTATAATCTGTTTCCATGTGGGTATCCTAAATAATGTTCTGTCTGGGTCCCCCCAGACGCCAACACCAACTAACCAGAGTAGCCAGACACACTGGTAAAAAAGCAAAGGCAGTTTATATATTTGAAAGCAAACACAGGTAACAAAAACTGTTCTTACAAACTGGAATGCTATGAAGCTTCACAGAGGTTTCACGACGGCCAGGCAATGCAACAGGATTCTTCCTGGCAAAAACACCACTGTAGATAATAAAACCCACGCCTCCCCCAAGTTTTCAGCCTTCTAGGCCACAAGCCAGGATCAGAGACGCCAAGACTCGAAGCAAGGTCACAGGACTCCCAATAGATAACTCTCCACAATACAGGAAGGGCGGGCCTGCCTTTTCAACCCTGCTGAGGAGAACCACACCAAACCCAGTTGTTGCCTATTATGGATGGAAATACCTTGCTAATTGGCCCCTTCTTTGGGCTGCCCTTCTCTGCCTCATATCTATGATCGCCTGTGCATTTTCATCTAATGACTCCAGGCTACTCGCTGGGGAGAGCTCCCCCCGGGGGTCTCAGGCTGCTTTCCCTCCTCCTCTTCCTGACATTCCTCTTCTCCATCTGCCTGGTCCTCCTCCTCCTGCTCATCGTCCTCCCTCCCACTCTGCGCATGGATCCGGCAGAGTTCCAGCCGTTCCCTGAGGAGCCTCAGGCTGAATCACAACAAATAAGCAACACAAATCTTTTAAAAAACAGTTTCGCCACACTTTATTTATTTATTTATTTTATTTATTCATTTGTCCAATACACAATACATATGGAAGAGAATAGACATGAAGTAATATATATATAAAGATAATATGGAAAAATAGAGGAGAAGATATATGAAAGGAAGAAAATATATATGATATATGAGATAAAAGAAAGACAACTGGACAGGGGACGAAAGGCACACTAGTGCACTTATGTATGCCCCTTACTGACCTCTTAGGAACCTGGAGAGGTCAATTGTGGAGAGTCTAAGGGAGAAGTGTTGGGGGTTAGGGGTTGACACTATGGAGTCCGGTAATGAGTTCTACGCTTCGACAACTCGATTGTTAAAGTCATACTTTTTACAGTCAAGTTTGGAGCAGTTAATATTAAGTTTGAATCTGTTGCGTGCTCTTGTGTTGTTGCGGTTGAAGCTGAAGTAGTCATTGACCGGTAGGACGTTGCAGCATATGATCTTGTGGGCAATACTTAAATTGTGTTTTAGGCGCCGTAGTTCTAAGCTTTCTAGGCCCAGGATTGTTAGTCTATTTTCGTAGGATATTCTGTTTCGAGTGGAGGAGTGAAGGGCTCTTCTGGTGAAGTATCTTTGGACATTTTCGAGGGGTGTTGATGTCCGAGATGTGGTATGGGTTCCAGACAGATGAGCTGAGTTATGCATTTCTCTTCCTTCTTCCTCTTTCTGTTTATTTCCTCCTTTTCCTCCTCATCCCTCTTCCCCTTCTTCTTTATCCTTTCCTTTTCCACTTTCTCCTTCTTTTCTTCCTTCATTTTCACCTTCTCCTTGTTTATCTCTTTCTTTCCTTCCCTACTTTCTCTGCACCGCTCCTCCTTCCTGTATTAACTTCTTGTATTAACTCCCTGTATTAACTGCAATCACCCTCAGAGCCAGGGGAGTGAAAATAGCCCTAATGCAATATTTTTCCATCTCAAAGTTCTATGCGCTAGGCAAGTCATTATTTGTATAAATGCATTTAATGTCCTGGTTTATTTTAAAATAAGTGCAATCAGGAGGCAGAACCTGAGCGAACAAGATTGTTTAGCATTGAAACTCTCCTTGTTTAAACCTTGGGCCGTTTGAGGGTTTATTTCTCGGTGAATTCCAAAATAAATTGAACCAGTCCATTTTACTGAAGAACCACCTTTTCAAACCTGAAGCCCAGGAGGCTTCATCTCCTGCCAGGTCATTCTGACATGCCCAGGGATTATAAGAGTTTTAGTTTTTGAAAGAAAGTTAGCACAGTGTTTCCCAACCTTGGCAACTTGAAGATATTTGGACTTCAATTCCCAGAATTCCCCAGCCAGCATCCGCTGGCTGGGGAATTCTGGGAGTTGAAGTCCAAATATCTTCAAGTTGCCAAGGTTGGGAAACAGTGAGTTAGCAGACCCACCCACCCGCCCTAGAAGAATGAAATGTTTTAGGAAATATTAAAAAGACAGAATATTATATTTCTTTGGATCAGAAAAAGGAGAAACACGTTTTAAAGACAAAGCAGCTCTCTGCAGCTCTCTTCTTCAGCTCCGGGAGATGGGGTTAAGATATGGCCCTCAGGACATCACAGGATTAGCCATTTGCCCGTCCAGCAAACAGAACTCACCACATGGTACCTGGGGAGATTGCATAACCCGGTAAGGCTCAACCAAGCCTGGGACTCAAAAGACAACCTAGGAAGTTATCGCGGCATGGCCCCATAGGAGTTTGACTCAGAATACTAGCTCAAATTCAAAGCCCAACAGAAGGTATAAATCTCTTTATCTCTCTCACCCATGTGCTTTTTTGCCCAGGATCTCAAACCATGTGCATGTGGTACTGCTTCATCCTTAAACCAACTTTCCAAGTAGCTTCCATTTTATCCAGTGTCTTTTTCACCACTTGGAACTATCTATCTATCTATCTATCTATCTATCTATCTATCTATCTATCTATCTATCTATCTATCATCTATCTATCTATCTATCTATCTATCTATCTATCTATCTATCTATTTCTATCATCTATCTATCTATCTATCTATCTATATCTATCTATCTATCTATCTATCTATCTATCTATCTATCTATATATATATTTCTATCATCTATCTATCATCTATCTATCTATCTATCTATCTATCTATATCTATCTATCTATCTATCTATCTATATATATATATATATATATATATATATATATATATATATATATCCATCTATCTATCTATCATCTATCTATCTATCTATCTATCTATCTATCTATCTATCTATCTATCTATCTATCTACCTATCTATTTCTATCATCTATCTATCTATCTATCTATCTATCTATCTATCTATCTATCTATCTATTTCTATCATCTATCTATCTATTTCTATCATCTATCTATCTATCTATCTATCTATCTCTATCCATCTATCTATCATCTATCTATCTATCTATCTATCTATCTATCTATCTATCTATCTATCTATCTATCTATCTACCTATCTATCTATTTCTATCATCTATCTATCTATCTATCTATCTATCTATCTATCTATCTATCTATCTATCTATTTCTATCATCTATCTATCTATTTCTATCATCTATCTATCTATCTATCTATCTATCTATCTCTATCCATCTATCTATCATCTATCTATCTATCTATCTATCTATCTATCTATTTCTATCATCTATCTATCTATTTCTATCATCTATCTATCTATCTATCTCTATCATCTATCTATCTATCTACCTATCTACCTATCTACCTATCTACCTATCTACCTATCTACCTATCTACCTATCTACCTATCTACCTATCTACCTATCTACCTATCTACCTATCTACCTATCTACCTATCTACCTATCTACCTATCTACCTATCTACCTATCTACCTATCTATCTATCTATCTATCTATCCATACATACATACATACATACATACATACATACATACATACATACATACACCCATCCACCCACCCACCCACCCACCTACCTATTTATTAGATTTGTATGCTGCCATTTTCCGAGGACTGAACCCAGATGGACATTTCTTCCAACAAGTTCAAAAGGGCTGATTGAATGCGTCCAAGCACAGATTTCACACTTCTCCAAAGGTTGGTGTGAATCCTCAGTTTAACAGGGGAAAAAAGCACATAAATTTATGTATAGTGGGATAAAATATATTTAGAAATCTGTACTTCTGAAAGCGAATGTATTTAGATTTGCCAACTTTTGAAAGTTTTCTATGGGTATTTTTAAAATCACAAAACCTCACCAAAAAGAGACAATGTTAAATTATTAGGGGTCTGGGCCAAACACCCCAAATCTAATTCTAACCAGTTGAGTCAAACAAATTTTGGGGAAAAGGCACAGAATAACAGAATAATGGAAGGAATTAGGAGGCTTTGTAATCCAACCCTCTTCTCAAGCAATTTCTTAAAAAGCCTATCAGGAAATCTCTAGGTTACTTTTCTAATTATTATTTCCATCCATTGTTTCTTGTTTTGCCTTCAGATACTTTAGAGCAGGGGTCCCCAAACTTTTTACACAGGGGCCAGTTCACTGTCCCTCAGACTGTTGGAGGGCCGGACTATAAAAAAAACCCTATGAACAAATCCCTATGCACACTGCACACACTATATTTAAAGTAAAAAACAAAATGGGAACAAATACAATATTTAAAATAAAGAAGAAGTAATAAGTAATTAATAATTAAGTAATAAAAGTATTCTTTATTAACAAGTAAATTTAAACTTAAATCAATAAACTCCCTCCATTTCTCCTTCCTTCCTTCCCTCTTCCTTTTCTCTCATTTGTTTCATTTTCCTCTCCCTCGTTCTTTCCCTCCATCATTTTCTCATTTCTTTCTCTCTCTCTCTCTTTCTTTCCATCTCTCCCTCTTCCTTTCTCTCTCCCCCTCTCTCTCCCTCATTCTCTCTCTCTCTCTTTTTCTCTCTGTCCCTCTCTTTCTCTTTCTTTCTTTCTCTCTCTCTTGCTTTCTTTCTCTCTCTCACTCTCTTTCTAACTATCCCTCTTTGTATCTCTCACACTTTCTCTCTCTCCCCCTCTCTCTATTTCTCCCTTTCTCTCTCTCCCGTTTTATCTCTCCTCTTCCTTTCTCTCTCCCTCTCTATTTCTCCCTCTTTCTGTCTCTCCCTCCCTTTCTGTCTCTCTCTCTTTCTCTCTCTCTCTTTTCTTTCTCTCTCTTTCTCTCACTCACTCTCTTTCTATCTCTCCCTCTTTGTATCTCTCCCTCTTTCTCTCTCTCTACCTTTCTTTCTCTTTCTCTCTCTTTCTTTCTCTCTCTTTCTCTCTCTCCCTCTTTCTTTCTCTCTCTCCCTTTCTATCTCTCTTCTTCCTTTCTCTCTCCCTTTCTCTCTCTCTCTACCTCTCTTTCTCCCCCCCTTTCTCTCTCCTCCTTCCTTCCCTCCCTCCCTCCCCTCCAGAGTTGGCCTTCTCAGGGACCCGTCGACTAAACAATGTCGTCTGGCAGGTCCCAGGGGAAGACCCTTCTCTGTGGCGGCCCCGGCCCTCTGGAACCAACTCCCCCCAGAGATTAGGACTGCCCCCACCCTCCTCGCCTTCCGTAAGTCATTAAAAACTCATCTTTGCCACCAGGCATGGGGAAACTAACAGACACTCCAATTGTCAAGGCTGGTGTATGGTTTGATTGTTTGTGTGATTATTTTATTATATTATAAGGGTTTTAAATTGTATTTTAAAATTGGATTTGCACACTGTTTATGTTGTTGTGAGCCGCCCCGAGTCCTCGGAGAGGGGCGGCATACAAATCTAATAAATTATTATTAATAATAATTATTATTATATATTGTGGCAACCAAAACTGGAGGCATATTCCAAATGGGGCCCTACCAAGACTTTATAAAGCGGCATTAACATTTCACCTGGTCTTGATTCCATGATCCCTTTATTAATGTAGCCAAGGATTGCTTTGACTTTTTTTGGCAGTTGCACACTTAAGCATATCAATCAACAGTAAGAGAACAAGCAGTCAAGAAACATGTCACAAACTAACACAGCGAGATAGTATATTTGAAGGACTTGGAAAATGTACTCAAATGCCACGAAGCACAAGTGTCTAGCACACTATTCCCTGCCACAGTCTCTGGGAGCTAAAGTTGGACTTTGAAGCAGCAGGATAAGAAAATTATGGGCTTTTTAAAGTTTTAGTGTTGGAGAAGATTCATGGAAATACAGTCGGCAGCCAAGGAAACCAATGAATGGATCATTTAAAAAAAAAAAATCAACCCAGAGTTTTCACTCAAGGCACAAATGACAAGGCTCGGATTACCATATTTTGGATATATTATGTGAATTATCACCACCACCACTACCACCATCATCACCTATTAGAAACATAGAAACATAGAAGATTGACAGCAGAAAAAGACCTCGTGGTCCATCTAGTCTGCCCTTATACTATTTCCTGTATTTTATCTTAGGATGGATATATGTTTATCTTAGGCATGTTTCAATTCAACAATTCAATTCAATGAGCCGGGGTGGCGCAGCAGGTAGAGTGCTGTACTGCAGGCCACTGAAGCTGACTTGTAGATCTGTAGGTCAGCGGTTCAAATCTCATCACCGGCTCAAGGTTGACTCAGCCTTCCATCCTTCAGAGGTGGGTAAAATGAGGACCCGGATTGTGGGGGCAATAGCCTAGCTCTGTTAAAAAAAGTGCTATTGCTAACATGTTGTAAGCCGCCCTGAGTCTAAGGAGAAGGGCGGCATAAAAATTGAATGAATGAATGAATGAATGAATGAATGAATGAATGAATGAATGAATGAATGAATGAATAAATAAATAAATACATTCAGTTACTGTGGATTTACCAACCACATCTGCTGAAAGTTTGTCCCAAGCATCTAAAATAAAATAATATTTTATCTGCTTCTGATCTTTCCCCCAACTAACCTCAGATTGTGTCCCTGTCCCCTTGTTCTTGTGTTCATTTCCCTATTTATATATATATATATATTGACGTTCTCCAACTTGATGGCCTTATTATGGTGTCTTGAATCAAAATGCTGATAATTTCATATGGAAATGCAGAGGGGTTTCATAGAAACATAGAAGACTAACAGCAGAAAAAGACCTCATGATCCATCTAGTCTGCCCTTATACTATTTTTTGTATTTTATCTTAGAATGGATATACAGTATGTTTATCCCAGGCATGTTTAAATTTAGTTACTGTGGATTTACCAGCCATATCTGCTGGACATTTGTTCCAAGGATCTACTACTCTTTCAGTAAAATAATATTTTCTCATGTTGCTTCTGATCTTTCTCCCAACTAATCTCAGATTCTTCCCCCTTGTTCTTGTATTCATTTTCTTATTAAAAACACTTCCCTCCTGAACCTTATTTAACCCTTTAACATATTTAAATGTTTCGATCATGTCCCCCCTTTCCCTTCTGTCCTCCAGACGATACAGATTGAGTTCGTTAAGTCTTTCCTGATAAATTTTATACTTAAGACCTTCCATCATTCTTGTAGCCCGTCTTTGGACCCGTTCAATTTTGTCAATATCTTTTTGTAGGTGAGGTCTCCAGAACTGAACACAGTATTCCAAATGGGGTCTCACCAGCGCTCTATACAGAGGGATCACAATCTCCTTCTTCCTGCTTGTTATATCAAATTCATTTTAAATTTATTTATAAATTTATAATACATTAAATTTATATGCTCCCTCTCTCTCAGTGAAGTGGTAGAAGAGAATATTTGTAGCTCAGGATAGAACTGTGTCCTCTCTGAGTTTCCTTACCTAACTAGGTAACGTCATTGGGGTCATAACATTAGCAATGATGTTACCTAATTGGGTAATGAAACATCTGTAAGAAAACAAACAAGCTCAGAGAGCAATAAGAACTTGCTAGTAAATTAAATTTCTTTGAAACAGTAGCATTTAAAAGCATTTAAGAGAAAATAGCAAGAGCTGAAGAAAGTTTCTTTTTAAAGCCTAAAAGCACTTCATCAAATGCTCCAATTCATTTTTAACTGTAGTATCATTTTTTGGGGGTAGTATATAAATGTTAGCATTTCTCAGACTACATTTTTATGTATTTGTATTGGTTCATTGTTGTAAGCCACGCTGACTCCTATGGGATTGGGGGGCATTAAATTAAATTAAATTAAATTAAATTAAATTAAATTAAGTTAAGTTAAGTTAAGTTAAGTTAAATTAAATTAAATTAAATTATTAAATTAAATTAAATTAAATTAAATTAAATTAAATTAAATTAAATTAAATTAAATTAAATTAAATTAAATTAAATTAAATTAAATTAAATTAAATTAAATTAAATTAAATTAAATTAAATTAAATTAAATTAAATTAAATTAAATTAAATTAAATTAAATTAAATTAAATTAAATTAAATTAAATTAAATTAAATTAAATTAAATTAAATTAAATTAAATTAAATTAAATTAAATTAAATTAAATTAAATTAAATTAAATTAAATTAAATTAAATTAAATTAAATTAAATTAAATTAAATTAAATTAAATTAAATTAAATTAAATTAAATTAAATTAAATTAAATTTTACTTATTCTCACCTTCAAGATCTCTGCCTCTAAGACTACTCGCTCGGATCGCAGAGATGGCTACCAAGCATCTGAGGATTTATTTATTTATTAGATTTGTATGCCGCCCCTCTCCATAGACTCGGGGCGGCTCACAACAGCAATAGAACAATTCATAACAAATCTAATAGTTTAAAAACATTTTTAAAACCCCCATTATTAATCAGACATACATAACAAATGGACCCCCTCGGGTTCCAAAACACAGAACAATTCCATCGAATGCCAGAAAATTGCCACCAAAATTCCTGAAAAAGAAAGGTGGACATCCAAGGGATTCTCAGAAATTAAAATGGTGTAGGTCAAATAACAGTTTTGCGGCCTGCCTGCCTGTTTTGTGTTTAAAATGGATACCAGATTTGAACGTTGAAGGTGTTTAATTGCTTTGGTAGAGAAATGGAATATTTTAATCCTGAAAGTTTTTTGTTTTTTTAAAATTAATATAATTTTTTATTTGCAAGAATAAATACAGTGAATACAATGACAATACAAGTGACAATACAAAAATATAGAAAGAAAAAAAAAGAAGCACAAACAGAAGGAACAAAAAATATACAATAAACAATGTACATTATACAATAAACAGTAAGAGGCGGGCGGGTGTATGGTCGTTCTGTATTGACAATATGAACTGTAAATATTCTCTGTAGCCAGTTACACTATAACTAATAATCTAAATTATAGATAGATAAGAAGAAGAAGCATTGAGTATGACCGGAAAAAGAGATTTTAAATAGATAAGCTTAATTTTTACATATATCTATATCTCATTCAATCTTAAGATTGTGACCTTGGTGGGACAAAGGAAACAGGAAGACTTTCAACTAAACTTTTAATAAAATAAAATGATAAAACAAACTGTTTCAACTCCAGAGCACTGCACACCAAGAAAACTATACACAAGGGCAGTTTTTTCCCCCAAATGCCATCACTCTGCTTAACAAATAATTCCCTAAACTCTTTACTAAGTCTGCACTACTATTACTACTAGTTTTTTCTCATCATTCCTATCACCCATCTCCTCCCATTTATGACTGCATGACTGGTTGATTGTAACCTTAAACTCTCTATTAATATTGATAGTTCCCTGATCACTTATTTGACTCCTATGACAATCATCAAGTGTTGCACATCATGATTCTTGACAAATGTATATTTTCTTTTATATACACTGAGAGCACATGCACCAAAGATAAATTCCTTGTGTGTCCAATCACACTTGGCCAATAGAGAATTCTATTCTATTTCAAAAATGATGGGTTCAAGCTGAGGATATTTTTTATCTTAGTTGTTTGTTTATTACATTTATCCACCGTTTCATAAATGTTCCAAATTCATAACTTTCTTTACTTCTCCCAAGCAGAGCAGAGAGAAAAAATTATTTCCCCCACCCTCCCTAAAACCTCAGCTGGATCTGTCCGAAGCTTTCTCCCCATTCCCAGGTGGTCAAATTAATATTTGGATCAAGTTAATTTTCCCATGACTCATGGCTAAGTGATTCAATCTCATTTTGAACAACTTTGAAATGGAAATGACCTTTCTGTTCAGCTGCAGCAAACCCAGGTATAAATTTTTAAGCCGGTAGAAGCTATTCACACAGGCAGAGGCCAAATACCAGAAAAAGGTTCATTAGACAGCATGTTGTACACCTAGGAAGAACTACTTGTGCAGCTTTGATTGCTCATAATTCCCTTGCTGTCTTTTCAACAACACATTTAAAAGCAGATTTAGACAAATATAATGGCAGGTTTGAAAAGGTTAACAATACGGCTCGGGTATGTTTTTTGCACCAAACACAACATAGAATTTGCATACAGTTCTAAAACTGGTTCAGAAAACGCAACCTTCTCTCCCCTCCTTTCCTTTCCCCCTTTCTTTCATCTTTTCCTCCCCCTTTTCCTCCTTCTCCTCCTGCTTCTGTTTCTTCTTATCTTCTTCCTCCTTCTCTTCAAAACTTTTGTTGCTGTAGTGATGCAGAAGAGTACATCTGTAAGTTTCATACTCAAAGAGCACACTAGAAATGAGGCTGTGTTAGTTTTATACGATTTATCAGAGGAAATAAAAAATCTAGACCAGGGCTTCTCAAATAGAGGGGTGGGGAACCCCCTGGGGGGGGCGTAGCGATGCCAAGGGGGTGCATGACCCAGGGAACATGTTTCCCCCCACACAGGGAATAGGGCTCTTTTTGCACTAAACAATAGCACATAGCGCAGAGCAGGAGATATGAAGTGCAGATAACAAATCCTCAATAATTCAGTGCCTGGGGAGGCTGAAAACAGCCTGTTTCCCAACTTTGGGTGGGCCCAGTAGGCTCATGTTTTACCCACCCAAGGCTCCAAGGGCGTCCCTGGAAGTAGGGTGGAGGTGTAAAAACGGCCTCCTCCATCCCCCGGAGGCTCTCTGGGAGCCAAAAACAACCTCCCTGAGACTGTGTGAACCAAAAATCAGCTGGCCAGCACACACATGCATGTTGGAGCTGAGCTAGGGCAACAGCTCGCATGCCAGGAGAAAGGGCACCCTTGTGACACCTGTGGCACCCGTGCCATAGGCTCGTCATCACTACTCTAGGGGTATGTGCGTAGTCTCCAACTGTTCTTCTGGTTTCCTGTGTGCGGAACCGGCCTATTGGTTTCATGCACGCTGGAGCGGCAGAAACCCGAAGACCAGTGCATGTTCCAGTTTGGGCATTTGGTGCCAAAAAGGTTCACCATCAATGGTCTACTTGATTTCCACCTCTGTCACATTTCTCTGTCATATTTCTCATGGTTGTTTATTTCATTTCATTTCATTTCATTTCATTTATTTCATTTTATTTCATTTTATTTCAATTTAATTTAATTTAATTTAATTTAATTTATTATATTTGTTTGTTTGTTTGTTTGTTTGTTTACTTACTTACTTACTTACTTACTTACTTACTTACTTATTAGATTTGTATGCCGCCCCTCTCCGAAGACTCGGGGCGGCTCACAACAATAATAAAAACAATATTCTATCGAAAACAAATCTAATATTAAAAGCCACATAAAACCCTATCATATTTAAAAAGCAAACAACACATACATACCCAAACATAAATATAAAAAAGCTTGGGGGAAAGGTGTCTCAACTCCCCCATGCCTGGTGGCAAAGATGAGTTTTTAATGAAGAGAGCATTGCAGTAGTCGAATCTCGAGGTGATGAGGGCATGAGCGACTGTGAGTAGAGACTCCCTGTCTATGCCGCCCTTCTCCTAGGACTCAGGGCAGCTTACAACATAGTAGAAATTTACATAAAATAACATTTTTTTAAAAATCCACCACAGTTAAATACTAAACAAGCAGCTTCATACATCACACATCCTACATTCATAGATTGAGCGAGTCAAGATGTCAAAGTTTCAATGGCCCCAAGCCTGCTGGCAGAGGTGGGTCTTCAGGGCTTTGTGGAAGGCAGGGAGGGTGACTGGGCTGGGGCAAGGGTGCGTGGCCACCAAGAGGCCTCTGTGGTTCTAATTATCCTCTGAAGTCTGTGTCAGTCTTGTTGGGTGAAGAGGAGGAAAAGACAGAGGGGGAGAGAGAAAGAGAGGGAGGGAGAGAGACAGAGGAAAAGAGAGAAAGAGAGGGAGGGAGAGAGACAGAGGGAAAGATAGAGGGGGAGAGAGAAAGAGAGGGAGAGAGAGAGAGAGAGGGAAAGAGACAGAGGGAAAGAGAGAAAGAGAGGGAGAGAGAGAGACAGAGGAAAAGAGAGAAAGAGAGGGAGGGAGAGAGACAGAGAGAAAGATAGAGGGGGAGAGAGAAAGAGAGAGAGGGAGGGAGAGAGACAGAGGGAAAGAGAGAGGGGGAGAAAGAGAGGGAGGGAGGGAGACAGAGGGAAAGATAGCGGGGGAGAGAGAAAGAGAGGGAGGGAGACAGAGGGAAAGAGAGGGGGAGAGAGAGACAGAGGGAATGAGAAAGAGAAGGAGAGAGGGAGGGAAAGAGAGAGGGGGAGAGAGAAACAGAGGGAGAGAGAAAGCAGGAGAGAGGGAGGGTAAGAGAGAGGGGGAGAGAGAAAGAGAAGGAGAGAGGGAGGGAAAGAGAGAGGGGGAGAGAGAAACTGTTGGAGAGAGAGAGGGGGAGAGAGACAGAGAGAAAGAGAGAGACAAGGAAAGAGAGAGGGGGAGAGAGAAAGAGGGAGAGAGGGAGGGATAGAGACAGAGGGAACGAGAGAGACAGAGAAACAAAGAGAGACAGAGAGAGGGAGGGAGGGAAAAACAGAGAGAAAGAGGGAGGGGGAAGAAAGAAGGGAAAGAAAAGAGAAACAGAGAGAGGCAATCAGAGGGAGAAGGAAAAAAGAGAAAGAGAGGAGGGGAAACAGGGAGGGAAGGAGGGAAAGGGAGAAAATATATTATTAAGGTTTTTCTTTTTTATTGCTGCTAAACGTAATATTTTAAAAGGAGGAAAAAATGAAGGGGCAGAAAAGTGCATTTATAATGTTTTTCTTGGAATAATTAGCTGAACTCTGCCTCGTTTTTCATTATTTTAGCTAGTAAAACCTCGGTATTCAGGTTAAATTGCCGTGTCGGCACCTTGCAATAAATAAGTGGGTTTTAGGTTGCAATTTGGGCACTTCAAGTCTCTAAAGGGTTCGCCATCACTGCCCTACACCATTTCAGATCATTTATGAAGCTACTAAAGAGCATTGGGCCCAAGACCAAACCTTTAAGTCCCCCACTGAGTATTTTCCTCCACACAAATGTAATTCCATTTAAAAGTGCTTCACTTTTTCCCCCCCAGTTGTATCAGAACTGGAAATTGCTTTAAGCATGGAGTGGGGTTTTTTTCCTTTCAATTTTATTTTAATTGAAGTTATACTTTTACTTTTTATTAGTTGTCTAACATCCTACACAAAGTTCGCCAAAGTTCGTAAGCTACTTAAAACCCACCTCTGCCGCCAGGCATGGGGGAATTGAGATACTCTTCCCCCCTAGGTCCTTACAATTTTATGCATGGCATGTCTGTATGTATGTTTGGTTTTTATAATAATGGGTTTTTAATTGTTCTTAGTATTGGATTATTATTGTATGCTGTCTTGTTATTGCTGTTAGCCACCCCGAGTCTTCGGAGAGGGGCGGCATACAAATCCAATAAATAAATAAAAATAAATAATTTTTTAAAATTTCTTCTACCTCCCTTAATCCTGGACTGGGCTGTTTGTTATCAATAAGGCGCCTACAACTTTCTATACTGCATGCTGCATGAATCTTCATTATTTGCTCTGTCTCATAGGTTAAAGTTGCTTGTAACTTTTTCAAAAGGTCTCGTCTTAATAAAGGGATCAGCCCGTCCATCATAGTTAGAAACTAGTGTCTTGTGTTATTCTTCTCAACTTCGTATTCAGTGGGAGTCAAAATGTTAATATCTTGACTCTCACTGAATGTTTATATTACATTACTTTCGATACCATCGACCATGGTATCCTTCTGCACCGGCTGGAGGGGTTGGGGGTGGGGGGCACTGTTCTTCAGTGGTTCTCCTCCTACCTCTCCGGTCGGTCGCAGTCGGTGTTAGTGGGGGGTCAGAGGTCGACTCTGAGGTCTCTCCCTTGTGGGGTGCCTCAGGGGTTGGTCCTCTCCCCCCTGCTATTTAATATCTACATGAAACCGCTGGGTGAGATCATCCAAGGGCATGGGGTGAGGTATCATCAGTACGCTGATGATACCCAGCTTTACATCTCCACCCCATGTCCAGTCAATGAAGCAGTGGAAGTGATGTGCCGGTGCCTGGAGGCTGTTGGGGCCTGGATGGGTGTCAACAGACTCAAACTCAACCCGGATAAGACGGAGTGGCTGTGGGTTTTGCCTCCCAAGGACAATTCCATCTGTCCTTCCATTACCCTGGGGGGGGAATTATTGACCCCCTTGGAGAGGGTCCGCAACTTGGGCGTCCTCCTCGATCCACAGCTCACATTAGAGAAACATCTTTCAGCTGTGGCAAGGGGGGGGGTTTGCCCAGGTTCGCCTGGTGCACCAGTTGCGGCCCTATCTGGACCGGGACTCACTGCTCACAGTCACTCATGCCCTCATCACCTCGAGGTTCGACTACTGTAATGCTCTCTACATGGGGCTACCTTTGAAAAGTGTTCGGAAACTTCAGATCGTGCAGAATGCAGCTGCGAGAGCAGTCATGGGCCTACCTAGGTTTGCCCATGTTTTACCAACACTCCGCAGTCTGCATTGGCTGCCGATCAACTTCCGGTCACAATTCAAAGTGTTGGTTATGACCTTTAAAGCCCTTCATGGCACTGGACCAGAATATCTCCGAGACCGCCTGCTGCCGCACGAATCCCAGCGACCAATTAGGTCCCACAGAGTGGGCCTTCTCCGAGTCCCGTCAACTAAACAATGTCGGTTGGCGGGCCCCAGGGGAAGAGCCTTCTCTGTGGCGGCCCCGACCCTCTGGAACCAACTCCCCCCAGAGATTAGAACTGCCCCTACTCTCCTTGCCTTTCGCAAGCTCCTTAAGACCCACCTGTGTCGCCAGGCATGGGGGAACTGAGACATCTCCCCCGGGCATATACAATTTATGAATGGTATGTGTGTATGTATGTGTGTTTAGAAATGTGGTTTTTAAATGTTTTTAGTAGAAATTTAGATTTGTTATAAATTGTATTTTTTGCACTTTGTTGTGAGCCGCCCCGAGTCTGCGGAGAGGGGCGGCATACAAATCTAAATAAACAGACATAAACATTGATTGTTTCCTTTTTTTAATTTTTTTTTTAATTAAATTGCATAGACAAACATGACATACATAACATGCAACACTTAATGGAGCTACAGTCGCTCCGCTCAGAGTAGAAGTCATCTTAAAAAAAAGTGAAAAGAAAAAATCTTGTCATTGTTTAACACCGTATATACAGTAAAATACTTAGAAATATCAATTATAAAGTGGTAAATAGAAACACATCTAAAATATTTAGCAACATATGTAAAAATTTTAAAATTCTAACTTAAATTGAGCTAAAATAAAGGAAAAGAAGGAAGGAAAGAAAAGAGAAAAGAGTAAAAGCAGAAGAAAAAAGGAATTCACATTTATATTGTGAATAATCATCATCTACTACAAGATAACTACTAAATACTAATATGTTTAAAGTACTGTAACAATAAAACTATCTCTTTTTCTTTGTATCCCACCAAATATATACTTTTTGCCAAACTTCATAGAATTCTGATTCTTCTTGGTTATTTCCTCATTGCCTATTTGACCCCTATGATGTTGTGTTTGGGCCTGGGCCGGCTGCTGCTCCCACGTATGTGAGAGATGCGTCACAGAGCGATTGTGAAAGCCTGGCTGACAGTCAGGAAAACTTGGCCGACAGCCCAGAGGATTTGGCAGACAACCCAGGGGACTTGCCAGGCAGCCCATCAGATAGCCTCTCTTCTCTGGATTCGGATGCCGAACAGATAATCAATATGCAAAGCCATAGAGCAATGCAACATAGGGCTCAATTATGGGATTATCAAAGGTGATTATGGTGTCACCTCTGTTTGGGTGTGGTCCACAGAATGAGGGCTGGGTGTGGTCCCCATAATGAGGGCTACAGTTACAAAAGGGAACAGAGGCAGAGGCAAACCGTGGACGTTTATCTGTGTGGTTTGGGTGTTCCCTGCTTTGAGATCTTTGCTCTGTGTTTTTGGATCCAACCCAGCATTTTCAGGCAAGTGGGTGTTGGGAAACCTGTGAATCACGGCTCATGTCTTCGGAGAACTCCTGGAACTTTCCTGCTACGTGAACTTTGTATTTGGTTGCTTTTTCACTTCACATGCACTTTGTATCTATCTGAACTTTCGCTGAGAACTGTGGTTTACTCCGGAAGAATGAGGACATTTAGTTTAGTTTTTTCTTTTGTGTTTAATACAATTGTGCTGTTTATCACTGCCCGTGTGTGTCTGACCTTCTTTCCTGGACTCTTAATTATTGCCTGAGCCCCGTCAGGCAGAACATATGACAATCATTAAGTGTTGTACCTCATGATCCTTGACATTTTCTTTTACGTACACTGAGAGCATAAGCACCAGGACAAATTCCTTGTGTATCCAATCACACTTGTCCAATAAAGAATTCTATTCTATTCTATTCTATTCTATTCCATTCCATTCCACATCTAGATAGCAGTGACAGTGAGAGCGATCTTGGAGGGATACAATCAAGGACTAGGGTGGTACTAATACCACTCTATAAAGACTGGCATGGCCAGTCAAGGGAAGAGATGGACCAGGGGAGACATGATAGCAGTGTTTATTTTATTTATCAATTTTGTCCATTACACAATGAGGGTTATAGTGGGTATACATATAGCAAAATACATAATGAAGATTATAGAGGAGATACTCATAGTAAAATATATCTAAGAAAGAATAGAAGAGAAGATATAGGGATAAAACATATCAATGAAAGAAAATAAGAAATATAGGAAAAGAAGAATGGTATAGGAGATATAGGAGAGCAATAGCACATGGGACGGACGGCACTCTAGTGCACTTATGCACGCCCCTTACTGACCTCTTAGGAATCCAATATTTTAGGGGCTGCCACACAGAGGAAGGGGTCAGGCTCTTTTCCAAGGCACCAGAAGGTCAGATGAGGAATAATGGATGGAAGCTGACCAAGGAGAGATTCAACCTGGAAATAGGGAAGAACTTTCTGATAGCAACAGCGATCAACCAGTGGAACAGAACTTGCCTGCGGAGGTTGTGTGAGCTCCAACACTTCAGGCTTTCAAGGAGATTGGACAGACATTTGTCCAAAATGGTGTAGGGACTCCTACTTGAGCAGGGGTTAGACTAGATGACCCACAAGGTCCTTTTCAACTCTAATAATAAAATAAAATAAAATAAAATAAAAAATAAAATAAAATAAAATAAAATAAAATAAAATAAAATAAAATAAATAAATAAAATAAATAAAATAAATAAAATAAATAAAATAAATAAAATAAATAAAATAAATAAAATAAATAAAATAAATAAAATAAATAAAATAAATACAATAAATAAAATAAATACAATAAATAAAATAAATACAATAAATAAAATAAATAAAATAAATAAAATAAATAAAATAAAATAAAAATAACTTATGTAGATATTGAAGAACACTGGGCCCAAGACAGAACCTCAGATTATCCCACTAAATGCTTCTATTTGTAGATGTAGTTCCTTTGAAAACTTCTTCATTTTTTCTGACTTCTATCGGAACTAGATATTGCTTTATGAATAGAACAGATTTTTTTCCCCCTTGAAGTTACATTTTTAGCTTTTCTGGGTTGTCTAACAGCCTACACAAAAATTGCCACAGCATTTTTATATTTCCTGCAGCTTGGTTAAACCTGGACAAGACTCTTGGTGTTTCAATAGAGCTGCTATAACTTTCCATCTTTATGCTTGTCAATCAGCATTATTATTTTATCTGTCTCATAGGTTAAGGTTGCTTGCAACTTTTTCAAAAGCTCTCATCTTGATAAAGGGATACGACGGTTTGGCATAAACAGGAACAGATTTTTTGTTGTTGTTTTATTTTTCTCAACTTTGCATTCAGTGCGGAGGGAGTAAACAACTTGGCTGCATAGCTAGAGGTATAACAAGCAGGAAGAGGGAGATTATGATCCCGCTATATAGAGCGCTGGTGAGACCACATTTGGAATACTGTGTTCAGTTCTGGAGACCTCACCTACAAAAAGATATTGACAAAATTGAACGGGTCCAAAGACGGGCTACAAGAATGGTGGAAGGTCTTAAGCATAAAACGTATCAGGAAAGACTTCATGAACTCAACCTGTATAGTCTGGAGGACAGAAGGAAAAGGGGGGACATGATCGAAACATTTCAATATGTTAAAGGGTTAAATAAGGTCCAGGAGGGAAGTGTTTTTAATAGGAAAGTGAACACAAGGAAAAGGGGACACAATCTGAAGTTAGTTGGGGGAAAGATCAAAAGCAACGTGAGAAAATATTATTTTACTGAAAGAGTAGTAGATCCTTGGAACAAACTTCCAGCAGACGTGGTTGGTAAATCCACAGTAACCGAATTTAAACATGCCTGGGATAAACATATATCCATCCTAAGATAAAATACAGGAAATAGTATAAGGGCAGACTAGATGGACCATGAGGTCTTTTTCTGCCGTCAGACTTCTATGTTTCTATGTTTCTATGAGAAAAAAACTAGTAGAAATACAAGTGCAGACTTAGTAAAAAGTTTGACAGTGTTGAGGGAATTATTTGTTTAGTAGAGTGGAAAGTAGAAACACGTAGAAACCCGTGCATATGGAATATACACTGCTCAAAAAAAATAAAGGGAACACTTTAAAAACAGAATATAACTTCAAACTTCTGTGAAATCAAAATGTCCACTTAGGAAGCAACACTGATTGACAATCAATATCACATGTTGATGTGCAAATCAACAAATGAGTCTTCGGAGAGGGGCGGCATACAAATCTATTTTATTATTATTATTATTATTATTATTATTATTATTATTATTAAATGGAATAGTTATGCAAATGAAATATTCAATGAGAATATTTCATTCATTCAGATCTAGGATGTGTTATTTGAATGTTCCCTTTATTTTTTTGAGCAATGTATACTACATTATCATGGAAAATATCACCTATGCCCACTGACATTAAAGGGATATGATATGAATTCAGAACATGAGGTTTGGTAAATGTATTCACAAAGAATAGATCTGCAAAAAGTTGTGCAGAAAAATAATTTTAAAAGAGGGGAAAATGTAGATAATAGATATTCCATTATTTCCAAGATATGGTAAGTTTGGAAAATGTTCTAGTTTTGAAATGGTTTTTCCCCCCCTCCTAAAATATAATGTAATATATAATATGTGTGTCTTTGCAAGTTTAGATAATTTCCAGGAAAATATGTCTGTGTTTTTCGCAAGAGGTACAAAAAATAGATGAAATAGATTCAAGAGGGGAGGCATAAATGTGTAATTGAAAAAAACCCTAATAGAAACAGATTGATCTGTGCTAGGCATTGTTGGGTACAGAGTGCTACCCACCATTCTTGAGCTACCTTGGAAGAAAATGTACCTGCCAAGGTTTTCTTTTGAAAGATGAAAAGTCCACTTAAACCTAGAAAAATAGCTTGGTTCCATCCTGGATGGGTTGCTGATTTATATATTTATTTCTTACAAAAATCTCCAATAGTTGACTGTAAGAGATGGATGGAGGGATGTCTAGAACTTTAATTAAATCACAATCAGATACATTACAGGTTTTCTGCTGCTTCTATCAACAATCTGTCTGGTTGAAGTTTTTTTAACACAATTGTGGGAGAAGACAATCCCACTTTGGCAATTTCTTTTTGGCTGGGTGTGAGCCATCAATGAATGCAGCGACTTGTTAGAAAGCAGAATAACAGAGTTGCCAGATCCTATGCCATTCCATAAAATGGCTGGCCAGTCTCATCTGAAAAGGAAGGAAGGAAAGAAAGAAAGAAAGAAAGAAAGAAGGAAGGAAGATAGGAAGGAAGGAAGGAAAGAAGGAAAGAAGGAAGGAAAGAAGGAAGGAAGGAAAGAAGGAAAGAAGGAAGGAAGGAAGGAAAGAAAGAAAGAAGGAAGATAGGAAGGGAGGGAGGGAGGAAGATAGGAAGGAAGGAAAAAAGGAAGGAAGGAAGGAAGATAGGAAGGAAGGAAGATAGGAAGGAAGGAAGATAGGCAGGAAGGAAGGAAGGAAGGAAGGAAGCAAGCAAGCAAGCAAGCAAGCAAGCAAGCCCAGGTCCTCTGGAATCAGCCCCCCCCCCGGAGATTCGTACTGCCCCCCCCTCCTCGCTTTCCGTAAGATTCTTAAGACTCATCCATGCCGCCAGGCTTGGGGCCACTAGATTCTTGCCCCCTGGCTAATGAATGTGTTGAGAAAATGCTGAGCAAATGGAATGACTGTTTTTTATGGCTTTGGGTTTTTTTTAGACTTTTACGGTAATTAATAAATTGGACCCAAGATATTGTATATTGCTTATTATATGTTGTGAGCCACCCCGAGTCCTCGGAGGGGGGCGGCATAGAAGTCCAATTAATAAATAAATAATAAAGGAAGATAGGAAGAAAGGAAGGAAGGAAGGACGGAAGGAAAGAGGGAGGGAGGGAGGGAGGAAGATAGGAAAAAAGGAAAGAAGGAACAAAGGAAGGAAAGAAGGAAGAAAGAAAGAAAGAAAGAAAGAAAGAAAGAAAGAAAGAAAGAAAGAAAGAAAGGAGAGAGACAAAATTGGAGTGTACAAATTGTTGGGAAGGCATTATGTAAAAAGTAATCCTGTTGCATAATTCCTTCCTCCCTTCCGAAGCTTCTGAACCAGCACAGTTGCTTTTAAAAAATCCAGCTGGGAGAAAAGAACATTAATGTAACATAATGAAAGATGATGCACCTCCTTCTCCGGATACCTTCTTTTTATTGTCTTAATTGTTTTAATGCACTCAAAAAAACAACAGTTCATCTCCAATGGACTTCCATGCTTTTCACCGACTGATCTTTCAATTCTAACTAAAGTGACCTTCAGTTGCCTTCTATCATACAATTTATAAAAAGCTTATGGGAGTAATAAATATATACACATTGTAGGAGAAGGGTGAACTTCTGCTTAGTGGTGTCAGAGAAGGAAATTTTTAGAAACGTTTCAAGGCATCAGGCAAAATGACATCTTTGCTTTTTCATGAAATGTTTTACAGTGGTACCTCTACTTATGAACTTAAATCGTTTCCGTGACCAGTTTCTTAAGTAGAAAAGTTTGTAAGAAGAAATAATTTTTCCCATAGGAATCAATGTAAAAGCAAATAATGCATGCGATTGGGGAAACCACAGGGAGGGTGGAGGCCCTGTTTCTCCCAGGAGATTCCTAGAGAGGCCCCACGGAGGCTTCTCCCACCTTTTATGGCCCTGTTTCCTCCCAGGAGATTCCTGGAGAGGCCCCACGGAGGCTTCTCCCCGCCTTTTATGGCCCTGTTTCCTCCCAGGAGATTCCTAGAGAGGCCCCACGGAGGCTTCTCCCCGCCTTTTCTGGCCCTGTTTCCTTCCAGGAGATTCCTAGAGAGGCCCACAGAGGCTTCTCCCCCGCCTTTTCCGGTTACAGCTTCAGAGGCTCTCTAGGATTCTCCTGGTAGGAATCAGGGCCGGAAAAGGCAGGAAGAAGCCTCTGTGGGGCCTCTCTAGGAATCTCTTGGGAGGAAACAGGGCCGGAAAAGACAGGGAGAAGCCTCCTTGGGGCCTCTCTAGGTACAGTATCTCCTGGGAGGAAGCAGGGCCTCCACCCTCCCTGTGGTTTCCCCAATACATTATTTGCTTTTACATTGATTCCTATGGGAAAAATTGCTTCTTCTTACAAATTTTTCTACTTAAGAACAGTTACAGAGGAGGACAACTTGGAAATAAGAAGGAAGGAGAATAAAAATAATAATTAAATATTCATTAAATAGTGCATAAACTTACTTCCCCCACTGTGTCCCCCTGCCTGCCCTGTGGGGGCAACATCTCATTACTGCTTACCGGTGTTCTGGAGCTGAGCTGGGGCAACGGTTCTGTGCCAGCAGATATGGTTCTGCATGCCATAGATTTACCATCATGGGCATAGGGGAAACTTTTACTTTTACCTTAAATCGGAATACACTTTATTATGACTTATGTGTCATCTATACACACTGAAACTGTATTTTTTACATTCAGGTTTGGGGGTGAAGGGCATCATGTGAACCTACAACCCTACAACCACGGGTCAAAATATACTTTCTTTAAATAAGTAAATGAACATATACCGTAATAATTTCTCTTAAGTTTTTATCTGGAGTAAAAAAAAACATGCAATGTTTGGAACTAGCCAGATTATCCATGAAAAGATACATAGGGTCAAGAAAGATATGAAAGAGAAAAGAAAATGTGAAAATTAATCTCCTCTGTGAAAAGAACAGTGAACGGTCTTCTTCAGACGTAAGATACTTCTGATATTAATTTCAAAATTTTCTATTCAGCGCCGCCCTAGCAACTGATATGCCAGTCTGAACAGAATCATCGCTCTATTTTCTTTATTACATTTGTGTAAACACTTCACCTTCTGGAAGGTTTTTGTCTCCAGTGAAGGTGCTGTGAAATGGAAATAGGTTTTGGAGCCAGTATAAAGTTCACTGTTTCATTTACACCTATCCCAGGCATTTCCATATACAGTGGAACCCCGACATAAGAGCTGCTCTACTTAAGAGCAACTCGAGATAAGAGCTGGGAGGGGAGAGATATTTTTGTTCTACTTACAAGCCCAAATTCGAGATACAAGCGCCAAGGAGCTGTCTCCTGAAGCCAAACGCTAACTTCCGCGTTCGGCTTCAGGAGACAGCTGCGAAGCGGCGCGCGTGTTTTAAAAGGTTGCAGCCGGCCTGGGGGGCTCGGGGGGGGTGCTTGCAGCTTTCTTTCTTGCTCTTTTTCTTTCTCTCTTTTACCTTCCCTTCCTCTATTTCTTCTTTTCTTTCTCCTTCCCACCTTCTTCCCTCCCTCCCTCCCTCCCTTCACTCATTCCTCTCTTACTCTCCCCTTTCATAAGTTTCCTTGCTTCCTTCCTCTGTTCCTGTCCCTTCCCCCTTTCTTTCTTTCTTTCTTTCTTTCTTGCTCTTTTTCTTTCTCTCTTTTACCTTCCCTTCCTCTATTTCTTCTTTTCTTTCTCCTTCCCACCTTCTTCCCTCCCTCCCTCCCTTCACTCATTCCTCTCTTACTCTCCCCTTTCATAAGTTTCCTTGCTTCCTTCCTCTGTTCCTGTCCCTTCCCTCTTTCCTTCCTTCCTTCCCACCCTCCGTCCATTCATTCACCCATTCCTCTCTTGATCGCTTAAAGCCGGTCCCTGGTGCAAAAAGGGTTGGGGACCTCTGTCCTACAGGATTGGGTGGCAGAGAAGTTGAACATATGTAAATTTAAAAGTTTAAGAAAGTTTACAAGTTAAGTGAAAGAAACTTCATTATTCATTGATATGTACATGTACATTTCTTCATTAAAAACATGTCTTTCTGCATAATTTAGACTAACTTTGAGGGCTGGAACCAATTAAAATTATTTACATTAATTCCTATGGGGAAAAGTCGTTCGAGATAAGAGCTGCTCGACTTAAGAGCCCAGGTCCGGAACGAATTAAACTCGTATCTCGAGGTACCACTGTATGCAGCTAAGACCCCGGGTCTTTATTTAATCTTAAGGATGAAAAGAACTAGTTCCTGTGTTCCTCCTGTGAGTACACTACATGGTAAGATTTTGAGATGACTGATATATCTTTCTCACTTGGGGGGGGGGAGAAACCCATCTTTTTTCCCTCTCTGAAGAAAGCCTAATTGCAAGTTCCGAAGGACAAAAAACCGAAACAAAAATAATGAAATAAAATGTATGTAGTCCTCAATTTATGACCATAACTGAGCCCAAAATTTCAGTTGCTAAGAAAAAAGTTAATTGTGATTAAAAGTTATGTGATATTATAAAATTGTTTAAAATAGACTACTTCAGTTTCAGCCACAACAATACAAGAGCACATGACAGATTTAAACTTAATATTAACCGCTCCAAACTTGACTGTAAAAAATATGACTTCAGTAACCGAGTTGTCGAAGCGTGGAACTCATTGCCGGACTCCGTAGTGTCATCCCCAAAACCCCAACACTTTACCCTTAGATTATCTATGGTTGACCTATCCAGATTCCTAAGAGGTCAGTAAGGGCCGAGTGCAAGTGCACTAGAGTGCCTTCCGTCCCCTGTCCTATTGGTCTCCTATATCTCCTATACCTTTCTTCTATTCCTATATCTCTTCTTCTATTATATTCCTATATCTCTTCTTCTATACCTTTCTTCTATTCCTATATCTCTTCTTCTATTCTTTCATTGATATGTTCTATTACTATACCTTCTTTTCTATTATTTCTTAAATATATTTTAATATAAGTATCTCCTCTATAACCTTCATCATGTATTTTACTATGTGTATATAGATATATACCCACTAAAACTCTCATTGTGTATTGGACAAAATAAATAAATAAATACAAATAAATAAATAAAGTTTATAGATGAAATCTGGCCCCAACACAATTGGCGAAAATTTATCCAAAATTAAATCCGATTTGTGGGCAACGTAAAAAAACACAAGGCACCTACATTCACCTGTGGTGGTTGTGCCCTAAAACAAAAAGATTTTGGAATAGAATACACAAATAGTTAGAGAAAATAACCCAAACACCAATAGAAGTAACACCAGAACTCCTTCTCCTAAGAATTTTTTTAAAAAGAATACAATAAAAAGCATTAAATACTTGGTACTACATAATGTATAACTACAATAGTTATAACGTTTGCGCAATTTTGGAAAATTTCAGAAACTCCTTCAGAGAATATAATTAAAAAGATTTATGAATGTGCAGAAATGGATAGGCTTACAGTGGGATTATGAAACCAAAAAGAATCTGATTATTATGATATTTGGGGAAAAATGGTACCAGTGGATTGAGAAAAGGAAAAAGAAAGGCGAGAGTGAATAATGAAATATAACAGAAAGGTTTAAATATATGTGATAATAGAAGTAATAAATATGTATAACGTGATTTTGTATAGAGAAAATGAAACTATGCAATTTTATTAAATGAATGAATGAATGAAGAAAGAAAGAAAGAAAGAAAGAAAGAAAGAAAGAAAGAAAGAAAGAAAGAAAGAAAGAAAGAAAGAAAGTGGTACTAACACTTTATGTGATCTGGATTCTATCCCTCTGTTGATGCAGCCTAAGACTGGGTTGGCTTTTTTGGCAGTTGCAACACATTGCTGGCTCATACTTAAGTTGGGTGTCCACTAGGACTCCAAGACCCAACAGATTCAAGCTTAATATTAACCGCTCCAAACTTGACTGTAAAAAATACAATTTTAGTAATCGGGTTGCCGAAGCGTGGAACTCATTACCAGACTCCGTAGTATCATCCCCTAACCCCCTTAGACTATCCACGGTTGACCTCTCCAGATTCCTAAGAGGTCAGTAAGGGGCGTGCATAAGCGCACCAGAGTGCCTTCCGTCCCCTGTCCTAGAGTCTCTCCTATATCTCGTATTTCTTTTCTACTATATCCTCTATAACCTTCATTGTATATTATTGTGTATTGCACTAAACAAACAAACAAACAAACAAACAAATAAATAAATAAATAAAATCCCTCTAACAGTTGCTATTCTCACACTTGCTATATATATATATACAGTACATATGCCTGATGTGTAAATTTCCTGTGGGTGCAGTAAACTCCTGGGCAGGATGTCTTGCAATCACTTTCTGCCCAAACCTAAATTTATCCAAGAATTAGATACCCATTAGTAAGTGTGGCGGTTGGTGGTTGCTGATGCCTTTTGGTACTTTTATAAAATGGGTGGCATGCAATGGATCCCTTGAAGAGTAAAAGTGTTGTTCTTTCTTAAAAACAAATGTGCACCTCACTGTGACAATTTATCCCCCCCAAAATATAAGAATTGCAGAGGATGTGAACATCCTCTCATTCAGATACTTCTTAGTATCTGCAGAAAGGGGAATTAGCAGCTGTTTGTGTATTGATTGAAAGGCTTGTCTGGTTGAACAGAAATCCAGTGTGGGGAAAGGAAATATTGCAGCCAGTTATCTTGGCCTGGAGTGCCCTAGACTTCTGTCTCTATTTGAAGTAAAAATTTATATGGGATCTCACCAGCAGCTGCTGGCTAGCTTCCCCCTCTTAAAAGGCTTGGCAAGTTCATGGTAGGAGTGTTAGGGCATTGCATAGTTTAAAAATGATTTTGGAATCTTCTCCTGCAAATACACCCCGTCTCTACTCTTCAAAACCGCCCTTCTTTGTTTTAGCTTGGGGAGTTTGATTATTCTTCCAATATTTCCACAAGAAGAGGGGGTCAATTTATTTTCCAGAGTACCTGAAGGCAGAATGAAAGAGGTAGAGGATGGAAGCTTGTCAAAGATAGACACAACCCCTACATTACAGATGTCTTTAATTTATGAAAATCACTGGAGTTGGTATTATAATAAGATGTGCTGGTTGTTAATTGACCATGACTACCATGAACAATTTTATGACCTTTTTGGTGGTGGATGTCAAGTGTATCCATTGTCCCCAATGGGTATTTGTTTTGCCAGAAATTGGAACTAAATGCCAGAGTCTGCAAAAAACAATTTAATTTAATTTAATTTAATTAATTGGATTTCTATGCCACCAAATCCCAATGGGAATCGGGGCAGCTTACAACAGTAAATAATACGTACATACAATATAACAAAAGTCAATTCTTAGTTAATAAAGAACAGTAAAACCATAATAAACCTAATGAACTATCCAATCAAACACACATGCAGACCTATTAGAGGTATCACTGTAATTGTTAAGTTAGTAACGCAGCTGTGAAGCGACTATGGGCTTCCCCATTGAGTTTACTTGTCAGAAAGTTGCAAAAGGAAATTGCAAACATCATAAATATGAGTTAGTTTCCAAGAATCTGCATATTGACCGTGTGATCATGATTTGCTTCAAAGGCCATGTCAAAAATCATATAACTTCAAATGGTCACTAAATGAACTGCTGTAAGTTGAGGACTCCCCTGTATAAGAAAAACATGTGAAGAAAAATATTTTTGGAGGTTGTGCACCTCTGCAGTTTTTAAGAAGAGGTTGAAATGGATAATCCCCTTTTATGGGCTGGTTTTCCTAGATTAGGTCTCAGCCCCCTGGCCCAGTGTTTCCCAACCTTGGCCACTTGAAGATATTTGGACTTCAACTCCCAGAATTCCCCAGCCAACGAATGCTGGCTGGGGAATTCTGGGAGTTGAAGTCCAGATATCTTCAAGTTGCCAAGGTTGGGAAACACTGATCTAAAGAACGGTTGCTAGAATTGGGTAGGTTTAGTTTAATGAAAAGAAACACTGCCCTGGCCAACGAAATGAGATATACAGTGGTACCTCTACTTAAGAACTTCTCTACTTAAGAACTTTTCTAGATAAGAACTGGGTGTTCAAGATTTTTTTGCCTCTTCTCAAGAACCATTTTCTACTTAAGAACCCGAGCCTGGAAAAATTTCCCAGGAAATTTGAGCAGCATGAAGGCCCGGACAGTTTCCTGCCATTCCCCCTTTAATCCTGGCCATCTCGGGCTTTTCTAGACTGCCAGAGGAGCCTTTCGGTTGAGCTCCCCATCTCGCCCGCTTGGGTTTCTCTCTCTGGCGCAGTGTATGGGAGGCAGCCTCACGCTCGGTGTATGGGAGGCGCGTGCTTCTCCTCGCTGCCTCAGAGTCCCTCTTTTTTTTAAGCCTTAAAATTTTAGATTTTTTTATTCCCCTCTCCTCACCTTCTTCCTTCAGCAGCGACTGTCCTCCTCCTCTTCTTCCTCCCCCTCCT